>NW_016158025.1:161531-162647 GCF_001687245.7 Rhagoletis zephyria
CTCCGGATCGAAAAACGAGAAACAACCAAATCGATCATGTGATAGACAGAAGGCACGCTTCCAGTGTTTTAGACGTACCCACACTCCGAGGCCCAAACATCGACTCGGACCACTATCTTGTTGCAGCCAAGATACGCACCCGCCTCTGTGCAGCAAAAAATGTGCGCCCAACAATGCAAGGAAAGCTTAACGTCGAAAAGCTGNACTCTCACACCTGCTCTCAGAGACCACTTTTCAACAAACCGACATATGCGAGCAGTGGAACCACATTTCCCGCTCATTAAGTAACGCCGCTGAAGAAGTAGTCGGATTTCAGCGAGCCTGAAAGAACAACTGGTACGATGAGGAGTGTCAGGAAGCTGCAGAGAAAAAAGATGCCGCCTACAGGGCCACGCTGCCATCGGGCGCCACGCGCGCTATGTGGGACCGCTATAGGAATCTGAAGAGGGAAGCGAGACGTATTTGCCGCAACAAGAAGAGAGAGGCAGGAATACGTGAGTGCGAAGGGCTTGAAATGCTGGCCGACAGGAATAATGCCCGAAAATTTTACCAGAGAGTTAGGTGACTGATGGAAGGTTTAAAGACCGGGACGCACTCCTGTAAGAACAATAATGGCGACCTAGTAACTGATGGAGGATGGTTCCGTGCGCAGAAGTGGAAAACTTTTGACTGCCATTCACCTGGGAGTGGCCAGAAGCGATTCTTGTGCGTACGGTTCAAATCGCAGCTCACAACGTCCGGATATTTATATCCACGTATCCTCTGGGTAGCAACCAAACACCCGTTTGGGAGCGAGCTAAAGTGAGAAGGCGTAAAACTTCGCGTGCGCTGGGTTTGGGTCCCGCCACGTTAAAACCCCGCCCAATGAAAAGAAGCAAACAGCCTCGGATGAGACCCCCTTTTTCTGATGACGACCACGGCAAACGTATAAAGGACTATGATTTAAGGGTATGCACCTGGAATATCCGGATCCTTAATGGGGAAGGTGCCTCTGCCCGTCTGATTGATGTCCTCGGGAAGACAAAGGCTCAAAGGCAAGGAAAAGTAAGCGTGAAGCCTTGCGACGTCCACTACAGTTGCCACGTAAAGGAGCGCAAATTCGGTGTTGGATTCGTG
>NW_016158025.1:163889-164394 GCF_001687245.7 Rhagoletis zephyria
CAAAATCGTGCTTGACGACTTTAATGCCACTTTCGGAAAATGCAGCCTCCACGACGAAACGTCCGATAACGGACTGAGGCTGATCGACTTCGCCGGCGCCCGAAACATGGTAATATGTGTAAGCTACACGGCTGTCTCCAGATCAAAAAACCAGAAACCAAATCGAACATGTTGTGATGGACGGAAGGCATGCTTCAAGCATTTTAGACGTACGTACACTCCGACGGCCAAACATCGACTCGGACCACTATCTTGTTGTAGCCAAGATACGCACCCGCATCTGTGCAGCAAAAAATCTGCGCCCAACAATGCAAAGAAAGCTTAACGTCGAAACGCTGCAATCACAACAGACGGCCAATTTATTCGCCACTCGACTTACACACCTGCTATCTGAGAGCACTCTTCAAAAATCCGACATACGCCAGCAGTGGAACCACATTTCCCGATCATTAAGTGCAGCCGCCGAAGAAGTAGTTGGATTTCAGCGAGCCCGAAAGAACAACTG
>NW_016158025.1:164419-166176 GCF_001687245.7 Rhagoletis zephyria
CAGGAAGAACGCCCGAAAATTCTACCAGAGGGTTAGGCGACTTACGGAAGGTTTCAAGACCGGGGCGAACTCCTGTAAGAACAACAATGGCGACCTAGTGACCGATGTCCAGAATATACTTAAATTGTGGAGGGAACACTTTTATAACCTACTGAATGGTAGCAGCGCTGAAAGTAGTGAGGAAGACGAACCCGAGTCCCCAGTCGATGATGATGGAGTAGCTGTCCCACCGCCTGACTATGACGAGGTACGAATAGCGATTACGCGGCTGAAAAACAACAAAGCTGCTGGAGCTGACGGCCTGCCAGCCGAGCTATTCAAGTACGGCGGCGAGGAGCTGATGCGGTGCATGCATCAGCTCGTATGCAGAATATGGTCAGATGAACGCATGCCCGACGACTGGAATTTAAGTGTGCTCGGCCCAATCCACAAGAAAGGCGACGCGCCAACTACCGCGGAATCAGCCTTCTATATGTAGGTTATAAGGTCTTATCGACTGTATTGTGCGAAAGATGTGCGTGAAGCCCACCGTCAACGAACTGATTGGACCTTATCAGTGTGGCTTTAGGCCTGGAAAATCCACCATAGATCAGGTATTCACAATACGCCAAATCTTGGAAAAGACCCGCTAGAACAGGATCGACACACAACATCTACACTCCGTTCCATAATTATAAATCCAGTACAATAGTCTTTGACACAGCCGTCACAATTAAGATAGGTAAAAACTTTCTTCTAATACTTTTGCATGGTAAGAGCTCTCTTATAATAGAGTGGTTATTTTTTTTATAATCAAAATCTAATTTAAAAGAACTCCAAAAATCTAAGAACTACTTGCTGCAAAACTATAAATCCAAAAATGAGAAATCTCAATAAAATGAGGTAAAACATGCAAATATGTCCTTCTAATACTCTATTTGTTCTCCATTTTTCCTTACCGACTTCGTATCCTGCTATTCCTATTAGGATACCGTGTAATACGGTTTTCCACCATGCCATTTTCAAAAAGAAAATTAAAGTCGTTATGTGTATATTTTTATTTATTTATTTACTGAAAAGAATCTCTTACAATTTAATTTAATTCTCATTAGGGAATACCATCCTCATCATCCTACATGTTTCTTCTTCTCTAGTTGTAGGCTTTTCCACATCATCTAAAGTAGGTTCCCTAGTCATACCTATTAGACTCCATAATTCTCTTAAATAAGCTAATTCTCTCTCTCTCTCTCTAACTTTTAAAGTTGCGTTTTGATCCCCCTTAAGTGGGTTTTTAGAAAAATCCTTCGACATTCCAATTTACTCAGTTTGTTATTAACAAGTTTTATTATTTTCTGAAAAATTAATTATTTCTTAACATATTTATTTTTTCTTTTAATCTTAATCTATCAACCGTATTTGTTGTTAGATTCAGTAGCCTAAAAGCTTCGGCTATTTCTTTCTTTTTTTTGAATTGTTTACCTCCCCGTCTCCTTTTGTGGATTTTTATAGGGGTAGGTATTTTAGGAATTTCTTCCTTTTTATTAAGCTTATTCCGTCGCCGATACTCTTCTATGGTAATCGGCGTCGGACCTTGCTTTGCAGTGTTACGACTCTTAAGGATTTTTTCGGAAATTTTTATGAATTCCTTTATGGTGTCTTCGCACTTTTTAAATACTCTATTGAATTCCTCCTGAGTCGTAATCTCCTGCATACTTATGTAAAAAAAAATTTGAATGCTTATAAGAAGCTCTTTTTTTCTTTGTTTTTTTTTTCAATTA
>NW_016158025.1:168155-171468 GCF_001687245.7 Rhagoletis zephyria
CGATGCGAACACCATTGATCAGCAGTCATAACCATTCTCGTTCAGTTCAGTTCGCCAATTCTGAAAAGCAAGTAAATTGATTTTTTTTTTAATCAGGTAACACCACACATCGACGGTCAAAATTTTTGAACCGATAATTTTTCATTTCGTCTTTCGGTATAAGTTCAAGCATGTAACCGATAACACGGTCAATATTAATTGAACCAAACTATTAATTTTCCTTTATTTTTTTTAGTTTATTTGGGTATTCATTCCCAATAAAATTTGAAAGTCGTATCAAATTAATCTCGTTTACCATTCTCAAACTGGTTGAATATTCTCAGTCTGATTTGGTCTTCCGGTAAATTCGGAGGTGGATAGCCTTGATCTTTGTTGCGTACCTTGTTGGCGACAGAAGGGGCCAAAGGAGATACAGGAAATACTCCGAAGTATTCAATGCCTTCGCTGCATCCCGGGAGCAAACAATTTGGTCCATGAAAAGATTCTAGCTCGTGCGTTAAACGCCATTCTCAGCCCACGTTCGGTATAATACTAAACAAGATTTTGGACCGAAAATCACATGAGATATACAACCAATCATAGAATAATAATAATAATAAACTGAAGAAAATGTGGTGTTGATATTAAATCGAGTACCGCCATCTTATAACCCAGACCATAATAGTACGGACTTTACGTCTACCGTTGGTAGAATTTTTTTAATAATCTGAATTTACAACTTGGTATTTGAGTCTTTGAACATGGAATAATTTCCCATCCTCGATGCAACTTATTTGAGAGAAGAACAGCGACAGATCGAAGGAGAGATATATAACCTATATCCAATGCCGGTTCAATGGACCGACACCGAAATAGCCACTCTCAATGGCAAAATATCTGGCCAACCATGGTTGATAAAATCCCATGCCCTACACCCAATGAATGAGTTGGAAATATGTGAGAGAGCATATCGGGAAGTGGAGGCGAATGAGGTGTTAACACCTCAGGGTCGTCTTCATCAAATGATACATTATTGTCATCGAACCGCTCGGTTAAAGTTGAAACCCGAGTCGGCTACACGCCAGGCAGATCTGATCGGAAAATGTCAGTCGACGATTCGTGAACTTCGGATGTCTTCACCGAATACGAGAATCCCGATGGGCGATTCCCGATTAAATTTGAACTCGACCTTCCATGGTTTTGAGAAGGGACGGGGAACGATGAGTTCAACTCAAAATACTGTTTCATCCCAATATTTACCCTTAACCATACCAAATTCGATTCCAAACCCGAATATACCGACTTCGGTTCAGGCAACTGAACCTCGGTATACCCTGACCACTAGTGCGGTTAATTCAAATGCTCTACCAGCCGTTCTCAATTCAGTGTCAGGCCCGACGGAACCAACACCCTCATTACACCAACTGTCGGTATTGGTGTCCGAGTTGTTGAGAACCCAAACATGGATGCAACAGCAAATGATCCGTAACCGGATTCATTTACAGACACCAATCCCTGCCGTCCGTGACATGAACCAAAGCATGCCAACGACCCGGAATCATACCTGGATACCACCCTCGGTGGATCCTCCTTATGGTTCTTTGGGTGGTCCTTCAACCTTACAAACTCAAACTATCAATACCTACCGTGGTCTTAGAACGTCACATGTCCAAGAACCAATTAATCAACCATCTCATTTATATCAGAATTATTCGCTATCCGGTCCACCACAATCACGACCAAACCAAGCCACTGTATTCGATGAATCTGTCCAGGCGGATGCAATGGATAGGAAATTCAGAGGCTTACCATCATGGCTGGGACGTGCTCAATTCGATGTCGTTCATGTGAACGAAACATTTCTATCGGTTGAAGATTATTTGGCTATTATTGGCTCATGTTGATATAAGATTGGAGTACCCGACCATGAATTGGTTACGCGATTGGTACCCACACTCACGGGGGCCGCTCGACAATGGTACTTCACCGAACTGAGAAACTTCGGATATTATCAAGATTTTTGCACGAAACTTCGTGCTCGTTTCCTCAACAGATATACTCGGGCCCAAGTAATAATGTCATATGCACAGATTAAATTCGATCCACGTTCGCAAACACTGCTGAAACATATCGCTGACTTGACATTCGTATTTCAGGGTAATTCCTGTGGTCTGGATGGACAGGACCACCTCGACATCATCATTGGTACCTTAGCCGATCATCTGCGTGAACTCGACCACACTCGACAAGTCCACACGTGGAGCAATTGCGTGAGTTCCCTCAGCGAATTGCTCCACATTCGTTCATTGTTGCTACACCCCGTCCGGAAAGAACCCGTGCGGATAAACAGCGATCAGCGCCACGGGAAATTTCAGCAATACATGATTCACCGGATGATTCTTCATATTTGGAATATACCGCTTCGTTTCCTGGGTCCGACTCCGATGACAGAGAACGTGCATACGTGAACAAGCAAAAGAAACCAATAGAAGCATTCAGAAACGTAGGTATTCGAAGCCAGTCGAGGATTATAAAAATGGCAAAAACCCAAAGGAGAATGATACGAAAGTATAAACTATCGTCTACCCATTTCTCGCTGTTGAAGGTGACGAAAATATACGATGTGCAAAATGTCTCGTGTGGGGCCATCACTTCAAAAAGTGTCGAAGTCAACAGCATAGGGTGATCTGCTACAAATGTACTCGACCGGGGCTTACGTCTGATCAATGCCAGGGTTCAAAAAACGCGTAAGGGAGTCGATTGGAATTAGTGGTCCTTCGTATTCAGAATCCACAACTTTATCTAAATCCACTGTCTCTAACAATCCGCACTCTGCCGAGGTCTCTCTACAAATCGAGAAATCTTCAGTCCCGAATTCCAGTAATAACTTCACTCTGATTCTTAATGAATCTAATCAAACTCAAAGGGACCACTACCAATTACCAAACCTACTTCAGCTCCAGTCCCTACTCACCAGCAAAACGCAGTCAATCAAGTTAACCAACCACGACTCCGCGATGTTTTCTTTATATCAGAGAAATGTTTGACATATAACATTCCGAACGATTGTCGCGATTATCTCACGGTTATGGTTAACAACCATTCTCATATGGTTTTACTCGATGGTGGAGCCGAAGTCACAGTCATTTCACAAACATCTTATGAGAAGTACAGATGGGGGCAGTTGCAACATACCAAAACCTCCATGCCGATAATTCGATTTCTTTTAAGGCCATTGGTAAAGTGGATGTATTATATATGGTCCGTAGTCTTACCCGACTGGTTCCAACTCTTGTCGTACCTATCTCACTGAAACGCCCAATTATGGGACGGA
>NW_016158026.1:0-42517 GCF_001687245.7 Rhagoletis zephyria
AGCTTGTTTAGCTAATCCCATAGTTTTTCCATTGACCTCACTTTTTTAAGGGGTATCCCGATTTACTTTAAATTTTTTGTAAATTAGGTCCACCTTAATGTAAGCTCATGCTGCCATATGTACATATTTGATGCTGTTTACCTCATAGTATGCATGCGGCGCATTTTAATTGCATTTCTATTGTTAATTTACATATGCTTACATATACTTATGCAGTGTATCAACTGTGTGAGTGGAAGTGTCAGTCGGAATTGTTTAGCTAGGAGGCTTCAGTTTGGTGTCCATCCTATTGATTTTCTAATGTCTATATACACTGTGCTTGTGTAATGCCAACTACATTCATACATATATACATATATATGTATGTATATGTTTCATGGCATTTAACCGCCATGTTTTGGGTCGTGTTTTTGCCGCTCATCGCATTCAGTATTGTTGGCGTGCAATAGCCGTTTGACATAAGCTCACTTCCTATTCCGCTTGCATCCAGTTAATATCTTGTGCATTGGACATTGGTAAAGTATTATGGCTGTTGTGTTTGACTGACTTGTAAGTGGCGAGAAGTTAGAAAGTCAGCATTTTGTTGCCGGATTTTAGGAGCGTAAAAATCGATTTATGCCAGATTTTAGCAATTTTACCGAGGATATCTGTCGATGGTAATCAGTTTTTTTGGCCTGACAAAAGTGCGAATAACAAAATTTTTTTGCTTTAACGGCGTCTGTTATATAACTTGCATAGAATGCAAACCTCGGCCTTAATATGGCAGCAGTGTATGTATGTATGTACTATATCTACCACCCTCGCGTAACAATTATTACGCCTGTAGTACAAGTAATGATGTTAGTTTCACTGACTTGTACTTCACGTGCATTAAAACTTAAATGACATCTTGAAATCGTTTGACACATGATGGACTTAAAAAATTTTCTACACTGAGAGGTAACGAGGTAAGGTTGTAGAAGACTGTAAAGATCTAAACTGTTTGCATGCTTCTCGTTTTTGGTTTTGATTTTCACACCGAAAATATGAAATTTATCTATTAATCCAAATAATATTTTATACTGACAAGGTATAGAACGACTCTGCGCATTTTTGTGCATAAAAAGCTTTTAAAACTCTCATCACCACGTAGAGATGCCTTGTCTTCAAAGTATCTAATAATATTGCAAATATGGTATTGTGATGATAATAAATTGAGCAGTGAGCAAACTTAATAAAAAAATTAAAAACCTATACACATATATAATACGCGAAGGGATTTCCTTTGTCCAGGTCATCAGATCTGCACCGTTTGTTCGATTTTTAAATATGAGGTTCAAATTAAACGCTTCGGCTGTAGATGTGCAATAAGGTTTTACTTTAAAAACATTAAGTTTAAAATATTTAAAAAGTCAAACCAATTATTTATTACAAAATGTTTAAAAAATTTAATTCAATTTCAAGAGAGTTGCCACCAGTTTAAAAGTTTAATTCAAATTATTCAATAAGTTTAATGAAGTACTAAAATATCGCATACTACAAACAACTTAACTCTTGTTTTTATACAGAGAAATAGAGAAAAATACTATGCACATATAATTTTTTTACTTAGGTATATATGTACGTACTAGAGGGCTGCGTGAATTCATTCAAAACGGCTTATGAATTATTCATATACAAAACGAATGAAGGATTTTTTTTGGAAATTTGTTTGAATTTGAGTGAATACCTTTTCTGATATATGTGTCGACATCACAATATTCAAACAAAGTGAAAATAAATTGAATTGAAATAAATAGCAATTTTGTATGAAAATCTAAAAATATTGTTTCTGTGCACATATGTACAAACATATTTGTGTACATATATATGTATTATGCGCTCCTATTACAATACGAACAAATTTTTTGTAGAAAAAACTTTCACCGTAATGAGTTTTCCATTCATTCATTCACATTCTTCCATTTGAAGATAGAAAATTTAAAACAAAATGTATGTATATTCATAACTTACAAAATTCAAATCTACTGTACCCTGTTTGGCTAGAAGTTTGAATGAATTCATGCAGTTCCTTCTATTTTCAAACGTGAGGTTTCCAATAACAGGGCTTGGCCTGTAGATGTGCTGTAAGGTTTTATCTTTTTAAAATTTTTAGTAGAAAATTTGTCGACTTTAGTGGCTTCCTGGCGGCACATAATATATTTTATAGGGAAATTTCTGTTGAATTCTTTTTAGTGGATAAATTACCTTTACAAAAAACACCACACATCTCTGTAAGCATTTTCGATGAAAGTGTTTTGCTTTTTCATCATCATATTTGTCAAATAGGATATTTTACCAGAAAATAAATTGCAACGCTGGCTATTAGTCTGGCTGTCATCGCTACCAAAATTGTCAACGTTTAATGCCGACATTTATCGGCAATAAATTCATTTGCGCCAATATGGCTTCACAGTGAGATTGCTTGCTATGCAACGCTACGTAATCCGTGGTTTTAGCTGACGATGTGCTAATCTAAAATATCTAATTTTACAAGCGTATGGGATATAGTAAATTGTGTTTTAATAGAAGAGAAGTGTGTAAATGAAAATGTACAAAAGCAGCTTAATTTAATTGACTATGATTACGTCCGACATACCATGCCACTTATAGTCGTTTACACTTACATACATACATGGTTGATGTACAACACAAATACCATATTAATCTACAAATATACAGCTGGGTGTATGGCATAATAAAATTTAATGTGCTAAAACATACATACATACATGTCTCTACGTATTATGAGTTTGAATAGTTATCATTCAACTGCACAATTATTTTTCTTTCTAAGTTTAACCCTTTCAGTATAAGCGTTCAGCATTTTGGATAAACTTTTTTGTGCTTAAAGCGCTGTTTTTCGTGAGTAAGAGCTTTTGTTGTTAAAAGTTGTTTTGAGAAAACTATAGCATTCTATTTAACGTGATTCTTTCATTGCACTTTCTGGATGTAGTTGAACATATTTTTCACAAAATGTACTATTTTTCGGTCGAAGTGAGATTCTATAAAAGTTTAAAGCGTTATTCATAGTTTTGAAATATGCATATTTCGCGAACGAAAAAAAATTAAATTATTATGATCACTTCCCATTTCTAAGATAATGAACGCTAAATAGCGGTAAAGCTGACAATTTTATAAAAATTTTGATTGTATTTTTGAATTGAACAACCAAAATTAGACGGTATCCAAATTTTCAGGTTTTAGCTACAACGGTTGATTTTTTGTACCAACAGCGTTAACTGTTTTACTTTTTTATTTGGGCAGCTTTTCTGATATATGTAAGTGTTTACTTAATAATAAAGATTATAAGATAAGATTATGAATAATATTTATGATTTGTAATAATTTACATCATAGTATTGTACAAGTATGATTAAGTAATTTAAAATTGTTTCGCAAATCTCAAATATCAAGCGACGCTCTAGTGCAAATAGACCGCATGTCATGAAAAAGGCATACTCCTGACCAAGATTGTAGCGTTGCTGCTGCTCCATTCGCAAATATAGCGAAAATTCTGACAGCTATCGGATTTTTTCCATGCAAAAAAAAAAACAAAAAAGAAATACATACGTACAAATTATGTACGTACTTATAAATGCTCGTAAAAGATAGGTAAAATTTGTGAGAAAGAATTATTTTAAACTTTGTGGATTGACATGTGGTTTGGATAATCATAAGGATATTGATAAGGATGTGGATATGTTTGAGGATATGGATGTAAATATGAATATGGATATAGATATGGATATGGATGTGGATATGGATATGGACGTGGATGTGGATATGGATATTTGTACGGATATGGATAATAATATGGTTATGAGAATGGATTTGTATATGATGGATATATATATATGGATAAGGATACGCTTATGGATATGGGTACGGATATGGATATGAAAATGTATTTGTATATGGATATGAACAATGATGTGGTTAAGGATACGGATATGAAATCGATATATGTGTGGTTATGCATATCTATATGGATATGGTTTTGGATATTGATATGGATAAGAATATAGTACATAGATTTTGATATGGATATGGATATGGAAATGGAAATGGATATGGATATGTAAATGGATAAGAATATTAATGTAGATATATGTAGATAGGAATATGGATAGGAATATAGATAAATGTGGATATATACATATATGAATAATGAATATGAATATGGATATGGATATAGATATGGACATGAATATGAGTAGAAATGTGGATAAGAATATGGATATGGTTGTGGGTGTGAATATGGAATATTAATATGCATAAGTGTCTTGAGATGAATATGGTTACGGAAATGGATATTTTCAAGCATTTCTATAAGGACATGAAAATAATTCCAATTATTCGTGAACTTACCGCCGCCTCCAATTGTACTTCACAGCATTGGCTAGTGCAAATGCCGCGCGGTGCCGGCAATCGAAAAGCATACTCTGCGAGAATAACATTCGTATCTGCAACATACGATTGCATCAGATGGCTAATAAACACTACCACGCACATATCCGGTAGCAGAGCGAACACTTGCATCAATCCCATAAAATTGGGTGAGGAACACTTATCGCTAAGCACATTCGAACTGATTACACCGCCTGTACTATAGTTGGCACCAAATCGGGTGCAAGTCGCAAAGTAAAATACAAACAACTGTATGCTGCAAACCATGAACACGGAGAAGAAGAAAGTAAGCAGCATTGGAGAATAGATTCGCACTAGCTCACGACTCAGCAGCACATTTCGTGTATGCAAGCGATGGAGGCGACTTATCACTTCGCTAAGGTTAAATACACGTTGACGGCTAGTGCAGTTAAGTGGACGCTGGCCATTTAAGCGCTCATCGGCTACTTCAAGCGCTTGCCGCAATAAAACGTTGATCTGTTGGCCATAGTGGCCCACTCTTATGGCGCACACCGAAAACAATACATTCGTCATTTGCAACACCAAAACGCAATAGTAGTTGATGAGCATCGAAGCTAACAGCGCTGGCCGATGGAGCGCACGTTCGCCCTTCGCCACATAGCAGAGATGCGCTGGTGTCAGTAACATAAGCAGCAACTTGGCGATTAGCAGCACACAACTACGTTGATCCAACAACTGTAAACGTCGTGTAATATCTACGGCGCGCATATGCTTCAAGCTGCAGGCGAGTTCATGTAGCGTATACTGCATGCCTAGCCAACGGTTGAGAAAACGTACGGAGCGGCATTGCGTGCGGAAATTCAGTAGCATCACGAAGACGGCGAATCCTTGTAAAATTGTAAAACGCATATGGCCAATAACGGACAGCAGCTTAGTTAGGCTGAGAAAATACATTTGAGTGTAGAGTGTGTAGGTGGCGAAAGGGGTCAATGCGATGGTTAAGAGCAGCAACATCAAGCTGTACCAACGAAGCGCGCTTGATATACGTAAACGCGGATAGAGCAGGCGACGCTGCTGACCCCCTTCATAGTTGGCGCGCTGCTGGCGGCCAGCCTTGCGGCGATCAAAAACGAATGAGGTAATGCCCAATAAAGTGGTGACGTAGTAAATTCCGATTGCGAGTTGAAATACAAAATTTTGTTGTATTAGCAGAATCTGTTTTAGTGACTTTAGCTTCCGGGCAGATGACATAATTTGTTGTTGATCCAACGATTAACTAGCGAGTAATAAGTTATACCTCTCTACTACAATGTTTGTGAGAGCTACTTGTGGCTCGAAATGTTTCAGTTTAAAATCGCCTGGGAGTCATTGAGAGCGGTTTAATGCAACGTTTTAATGCAAAAAAGTTTGCTATGGTATTTTTGTTGATTGCAAGTTTTTTGTGAGCGTTTTTTTTACACACATACATACATACATACACTTAGGCAGCTTGGGTTTTCAATGCTTTCTAATTTTGTTTAGAATTTTTATCAATAAGTATCTGGTTCAACACGCAAGTAGCAAATTAATGATTGCGTGAATTCATGCAAGTGGAGTTTAGAAATTTTTTATGCCACTTTATCGTATTGTATGAGTATGATCAGATAATTTAAAATTGTTTCAAATAGCATAAATATCAAACGTCGTTCCAGCGCAAAAAGTCCACAAACCATAAAGTATACGTAACGGTTTCCATCCCTGTGTTGTTGTTGATGTTCCATGCGTAGGTAGAGCGCAAATTCTGCCAACTGTAGAGAATGGTTTAATTCGTTGGTCGTCGTCGCCATATGGTTGTGACAGAAAATTACAGAGCAGTGCATGTAAAGAAAGCAAAAAAAAAAAGAATATTTGTACAATTACATAAATACATACTGCGGCAATTTTTTTTCTAAAATACACAAATGTCTGCATAGTACAAAAACAGTAAGCCTATTATTTCGTTAAAATAAATTCAAATTGCATAGAATCTATAATTTCAGGGGATTCTGTTTATTCAGGATGCTCGATTTTTTTTTTCACTTAATGATTTCCATAAATATGTGTGTTCTGAAATCATACAAACTAAAATTGTTGCCATTCCCAGAACTACTTCATAAATTTAGTTAACTTGGTTCCGACCAAAATATCTCATCACAATCATCTTTTACAGTGGCTCAAGGTTTCACCTTTTTGTTTAAAAATTAATACAGCACAGCAAAATTTAGCAGCAAAATTTTTTATAGAGCATTTTGATCCATTTACGTTAAAAATATTTGTGACCCCGTTAAAAAAAAATTTAGCTAGAGGGTTAAAAATGTTCCACAAAAAATTTTAAACATAAAATTTTACTCGGGTTCACCGAAAACGAAAATGTTCTGCATTCTTTTTCTCCAAAAATAAGAAACTTTAACCCTCAGTAAAAAAAATAAAATAACTTTTGACATGATGAAAAAAGTTAAGAAAAAACGTTGACCACCTTTGTTTTCTTCAAATCTCTAAAAAAAAAACTTAAAATTTCCTTTCTTTTCACCAGCAAAAAATTTTAAGTTTACCAATTTTTGATTCTAATTTTGTTACGAGAAAAAGTTGCTATACTCTTCATGATTTTTTTTTTAAATTGCGTTAAAAATATCTTTACAAAGGAACGAAAACTGACTGGTCTAAAATCAATTTGGAGTGTGCCGAATAGCCAAAAGAGGTTTCGGAGAAAATTAGAAAATTGTTTACTGTTGCGCGCTCTGGTGGAAGTTTTAAGAAAAGGATGAGTGCAGAAATTTATTCCTCATACCAAAATCTCCTTATAGCATGTTTTTATACAACATTTATGCACTTCTTTACGCCACTACAGTACAATGCTAAGAAATTTATTTTTAATATTTTTATTGAGCTTTGTACCACGATTGTTTATTAGGAAAAATTGAAAAAGCAACAAAGTCTAAGCGGTAGAAGTTATAGCACTATTTCGGAGATCACCACATCTCCTCATCAGACTTCTTTTTCTAGACTTCAGCAGGGATCGAACCTGCGAATTCGATGTTCAAAGTCAGAAGCGTTAACCACTGAGCTATGTACATCCCGTAAACTCTTGTTGCTAATTCATTTTCCTTATTCAACCAACTACTATCAAGTGCAGCTGATTTGCCGCTATTTAAACTCGACAGCGTGGTTGTTGTTGTCAATTCTATACATCCATTTGCTTATTTGCTTTTTTGTATAGTTTCAGGCAGGCTCTTCCTAAACTATGTATTTGTCAATGACTTTGAACATCGAATTCGCAGGTTTTAATTTTTTCGAAATTGACTTTTTGATGCAAATTTTTTTTACACCCCACAATGCAAAATCTTATAAAATATTCCAGCTGAAATCCCAATAGTTGCGGTAAAAATTTACTTCATATTTTTTCTTCTTGGCGAAATTATTGTATGTGCCATACAATGTTATTTTGTACGTAGTAAAAAAAAAAAAATATATACAAAAAAATTTAAAAAATTTTTGTAAAGTATAGGGGTCTCTGTCTTTTGGATATTTTTCGAGACTTAAATAGTAAAATTCAATATTTAACGATTTTTTTTTTATTCAAAAAATAGGAGTCCAAAAAATAATGATTTCGCAATGATATAAAAATAAAAACCTTGGCATTTCACGGTTATTTTCGTTCCCTGGTTTATAATGCTATACACAATAGAAGAACATGTTTCAACTCGAAAAGAAACCATCACAGATATTTTTTTAATTTCTTTTTCGTCATATTTTATGATCAGCTCTAAATGTACTTATATGAAAAATAAATGTCCTTACCACCGCCTCCAACTGAAGTTCATAGTCTCGACTGCTGCAACTGTCTCGTGGCAGAGGCAGTTCAAAGCTACCCTCTGTTAAAATATACCGTGTTGAGCAAAGTTGCGCCTCCATGAAATGCGTTCCCCATATCAGAAGGCAAAAATTCGCTAACATAGTTAGAACTGCGTGCAATCCTGTCAATCTAGGCAGCGAGCAACTATCTGCGTCCATATTCATAACAGTCCTCAAATGGGCAGCACTATGACTACAAGACACAAAATAAAACACAAACAACTGCGCTGAACTGAGAGCCAAAATGTAAAAGAGATAGACTAACAAAGATGTATTGAAAATTCGCACCAATTCACGGCTCAGTTGCAAATTTCGCTCATATAGGCTATGTAGTCGTTTGATAACTTTGCATAGTCGAATCATTCGATTACGTCGATGTTCATCGAGTGGCAGCTGCACAGCTGTCAAATGTTGCCTCGCCTCGGCGAGTGCACATCGCAACAACACATTAATCTGTTTACCATAGTGGCCCACTCTCAGAGCGCATACATCATAGAAGACAATTATTGTTTGCTGCAATATGCTGCAGCAGCAATTGAAGACTAATCCAGCGAAGAGTTGTGGTCGTTCAATACGCAGGATGGAATACACTACCGGGACGGGTACTAGCATTAATAGCAAAATTTTAATGCACAGCAACAAACAACTCTTTAGGTCCAAACACTGCAAACGTACCACTTCTGCATTGCCAATATTGAGTTGAAGTGCGAGTGAGCGCAGCGAGTAGTGCATGCTTAGCCAGCGATTAAGAAACTGCAATAGGCGGTGTTGCATGCAACAAATCGAAAGCAATGAGATGGCAGTAAAAGCCTGTATGAGTAAATAGCGCATATTACGTACAAGGCCGCGAAGCTTTGTCAAAGAAAAAGGCTTAATTTCTTTGTGGAACGCGTAGAGAGCGAAAGGTATCGAAGCAGTAATCGAAATAAGCAAAGCGATGCTGTAGCATCGAAGAAAGTAAGAGAATCGTAAGCGATAGCCGAATTGCTGACGCCTGACGCGCAACTGTAGAACGGTTGGTTTGAAATTCAAACGGCGTGGCAGAGGTGCTCGCATCGGCTCATAAACGAAGGTAGTGATGCCCAGCACTCGAGTAATGTAGAAAATTCCAATGGCCAGATAGGCGATTGAGCGTGGTTGAATGAAACCAATTGGTTTTGCTGACTTATGCCTTTGCCGAAAAAACATTGTTGACGCTTTTCTTTTAAACTCTGCGACCTATTTTGATTCACTCACGAACGCTGAACATAATAAACTGCGGTTTTTCATAAAATCAAATCACATATATTTGGTGTTGATTTCTAGCAGCTTAAATTAAAATCATTTATTCATTTTGGTTAGCCCTCTTTCTCCCTTTTCAAAGGTACTATTATTTTGCGAATTATATGCATTTCGATTGGAAAAATTTTAGGGTGCAAGCATTTAGCTCTTGCAAATTTGTGCAATGACAAATTGCGAAGGTAATAACAAATTGCTAAGTAGAGTATACTAGCATACAGCAAAGGTAACACATCTGACATGGTATGTCTGCGGCTAATCAACTCGTTTAAATACCCGTTGGGAACATATTGCACACGATTTTCAAAAGTGACACAATTCAAAATTTTTAATTTTTGAAATTATATCTACGCTAAAAATGTACACAGAGCTTTTATTTACCTTTCAGCAAAAGCTGGCGCAAACTTTTGTTATAATTTTTTGTGAAAACCTAAAGTAGAGTCTCCCTTGCCCCTATGATAAGCATGTGCTAGGAAATAGTTTTTCGCATTTTCTGACAAGCGTGTAATTTTGAGTTGTGCCACCTTTGAAAATCGTGTGCCATATGTATGTGTGTAATTGACTGTTTTTGTTTTCCATGATTTATGTATATATAAAGGAATTAACCCTTTCGTGAAGCATGAGTGATCACGTAGCGAGTATTTTGCTGTCCATATTTAAAAAAATTTTGGGTTTGCAATTAATATTCAACTGCATTTGAAATTATTATTTTTTAAGTTTTACAGTTTTACTTAGAGGCGAAGGCTTGACCTTACAAATGCATAATTTGAAAGCTAACATGCAGTTTTTTTGTTCCGGCTGGTGAAATGCCAATAGTGCGAGTACTCTAGGGTTAATGCATACAATTAAATATGGCCTTTTGCGCCACGTATAGGTACATTTTTTTGTACCAGCAACATCATTCATCATCATCAAAGGTCTAAGAAATCTGAATTTTGAAAATATTTTTGAAGAGTGTTGCGAATTGTTTGGAAATTCAAGATCAAATTAATTGACAAGTGAAAAGAAATATATTAATATGGATGTCGAACGAAAAAGGTGTAAGTAAATTTTATTTCTAAAATATTTTTTAAGAGGGTTGCCACCTCTTTAGAAACTGAAAACCAGTTTAATTAACAAGTTTAGTCAAATCTGGCGGCCACTGGGGTGTAGTTGTTAGCAGTGCGCGCTTCCACTCTGCAGAGCGTGGGTTCAAGCCCTCGTCAAAGCAATATCGCAAAAATATATAAAAAAAAAGATTTTTTTCTTAACTGCGGTCGCCCCTCGGCAGGCAATGGCAAACCTCCGAGTATATTTCTGCCTTGAAAAACAGCTTCTAATAAAAATACAATCGCCGTTCGGAGTCGGCGTAAAACTGTAGGTCCCTCCCCTTTGTGTGACAAGCTCGGCCAAACACTAACATTTGTGCCATTATTATTAGCAAAATATTTTAATATGGGTGTCAAACGAGAGAGGTGCGAGAAAGTTTTATTTGAAAAATATTTTTGAAGATGGTTGCCATATATTTTGAAATTCTAAACATGTCAATTAAGTTAAATGAAATATTTTAATATGAGTATAAACGTGAGCAGTTTAAGTAAGTTTTATTTTCAAAATACTTGTGAAGCTTTATTTATTTTTTTTAATTTTTGAAGGAGTTGCACCAGTTTAAAAGTTCAAGTTATATTTTTTTGTTATGTTTCTATGAAAACATTGTCCAAGCTTTACCAAAAACTATATAAATAAAAGTTTTTAACACCCGAATTCATAAGAAATAAAGAAGACTTTAACTGTTTACAAATCTAAAATTTGTATCAAAATCTCACTTTATAAAACTCTATAAACCTATATATATTTTATGAAAAGGTCATTCAACTTTATGCAAAATTTAGGAAAATTATAAAAATTTTCATCAAAATTTAAAATTTTTTTCCGATGGCATTATTCATAAAAAATTAAATAGGTTTAAAAAGCTTTATAAATGAACTTTTTCATGCATTTTTTCAATTTATAAACCTTTTGTAAAGCTACTTTCTATTTTTATGAATAAGGCTATGAAACTTTAGAATTTTTTTTTTGTTTTTAGCACATACAATTTTAGTGTGCGTGTGACGTGCACGTTTCTTTTTACGTTTTTTTTTATATAACAAGTCCAATTTTCTGCGCAGAATTTCATGCTTATATGCAAAAAAAGTGCAAAAATCCGCCAGCAAAAAAAAAATATGTTATTAAAAATTAACGGGATTTTTTGGCCGCTTGAAATCGATTAACCGATTTTGACGTTCCTTCACATTTATGCTTTCCTGGTTGAACCCAGCATATACTATTCTGAATTTCATGAAAATCGTATAACATCTACCATTTCCATCCACAAGAGCTGTGGGCGTGCCAACATTTCTTCACTCCTGGGTGCACAATAGGGCATATACGAAATATCAGCGAGTTTGTAGTACGGTTACCACTTTTGGCCGCAGCTTATATAGTGAAGTCCCACTGTGAGACGTTCTCTGAACTCCTTACATACATAGTGAGTTTTTTAGTAGGATATTTAATAATATCTTAGAGACAAGTATGATAAAAGCATTGCAGATATCCTGGCAAATAATTAAGCATTTCGAAGTACTAAAACCAAACTTTAAATTTGTTTGAAAACTATTCTATATAAATACTTACCACGTCCGGTAATCGCACTTCCCTGCAGCGTCGACACATATCCTGCGGCAAGGGTAACTGCACACTACCTTCAGCTAGCTCGATGCGCATGAATTGAACGCGTGCCTGCAACCGATGTGCGGCACCAATGACCAAGCAGATATCGCAGACCAAACCAAACAAGAAAACAACAGCCCACGGATTCAAATGCAAGTTACAGAAAGCTCCCACATTTGTGTTTATCGGCAACCTAGTTTTGAAAACCACTACACCACCCACATGACGACTACACGACACAAAATAAAGCACAAACAATTGTACGGTGCATTCGGCGAGCACAAAACCAATATACGCCACCAATTGTGGACCATAGAGTCGTAACAGTTTGCGGATGATTTGCTTATGCTCCTCTTGCAAGCGTTGCAGTCGCTTAATCGCTTCAGCGAGAGTACGGCACCTCAATCGGCGTGCAATTTTCGATGGCCGCGCGTTTGGCAGATGCTTGGCAGCTGCATGTAAGACATTACGCAACAACAGACTAAGTTGGTTACTTTGCTGGGCCAAGATTAAAGTGCTCACAAAGTAGGAGCTGACCGTCAACTGCAAAACCAATTGGCAAAAATAGAGGCCGAGCAGCGCTGCCAGGTATGCGGGACGTGTCAGCACATATTCCATCCATACAATGAATATGGTCCATGTTGGCGACAACAACAACGGTATCAGCTTGAGGCGCAACATAAGCGCAATGTAACGTGGTGGCGACAGCACTATGCCTTGCGGATCCCTGCTGCTGCTGCTGCAGCTGTCGAGCTGTGCGGCGAGCGTGCTTATGGCGTGCTGCAGTTGAAGCACACGATTGATGCACGTGATGAGCTCACGTTGCTTGGAATATTGGCGCAGTAACGTGCCGATGGCACAAAGGTGCAAAAATGTGAAACGACTATAGCCAACGAGCGATAACAATTTCGAATTGCGCAAAAATTCCTGGTTCAAGACCATTGTTCGTCCCACAAAGGGCACAGCGATGATGGTCGTTAGGAGTATGGCGAGGCTGTAGTAGCCAAGTGCACGCGAGTAATGCGCCTGTGGTATGTGAGCGCGTAATGTTGACCGTGATTTTTGGCGGTTTTTAATGCGATGAGTGCACGGATTCGGTCGCCGTTCGCCCTGCTGCTGCTGGCATTGCTTTTCGTCTACGTCGGCGCTGTGGTACGTGAAGGCGTGAATGCCCAGCCATTTGGTTAGCTGGAAACCGCCTTGAAGTAGGCAACCTGCTATGAAATCGCCGTCGAAGAGTTGGCCGGGAACTCTTTGCTGCATTTGCTGCATTTGCTGCTGGCCTGCCTGCAATCGAATCACAAATTAACTTCTGTGCGATTTCCGAATCGAGTTGGGTCCGCTGGCATCCACACTTTCGAGCTTGTTTGCTCTGTTTTGCCTTTAATTTTTGACTGTGATAATTTCATAATAATTCTGCTTTTAATGTTTGTGCCCACGCCGCATTAATCGCTGGAAATAAGGCGGATTTCTATCACTGCCGTTGGGGTTGGCCAATGGTCGTTGCGGTAATTGTACTAAGTGCTTTGCTCATAATTTATGTGTGCAAATGTCATGACCCCTTCTATTCCAGTTGGTTGCGCGTACTTAGTGCAAACATTTAAAATTTAATAACCAATATTGAACAGATATTAGATAGAAACGAAATTAGCTTGCCACAAGCTCCCATGTGAAATGAAAGTTTAAGGTACAATAAATTGATTACATATTTATGTACTCGTACATTTACTTGTGTATGTATGTTTAACAAAAATATTTTTCAATATCTAGCACTTAAAAGCATTATTTTATTTTTCAAGATTTTGAAAAATAATTTTGCAAAATTTTTTAAAAGTCGTCTTCGTCTTCAGCGTAGTCTTCGCATTCGCGTTCATGTCCATCGTCGGCTTCGGCTTCGTCTTCGTATTCGTCTTCATTTTAATCTTCGTTTTCGTTTAGTGTTCGTATTTCTCACCGTACTCGTATTTGTCTTCATATTCGGGTTCGTGTTCGTCTTCAGCGTAGTCGTCGCGTTCGTGTTCGTCTTCATTTTCGGCTTCGTATTCATTTTCATCTTCATGTTAGAACTCGTATTCCTTATCGTATTCGTGTTCGTCTTCATATTCGGGTTCGTACTCGTCTTGGTAATAGGTATTCGTTTTCTTGTTCTTCTTCACTGGTCACATCTGGTAGTCGAACAGAATCTTCGTTTTGAAGGTCAGTTGAAATGCTTAGTGCTTTGTAATCCTACTGGGAACTGCTGTTTGTCAAAGCTCGAAATTTCGCAGGCGGCAGGTGTCGGCCTCCTCCTCCGGGTTGATTAAAAAGTGCTTCAGCCCTTCCTTCTGCAGCTTGACCTGCGCGCATGACGTAAGAAGCCAGCGTGGGATGCGTCCTATGATTCCATATCTGCCTTCTTAACTTTTCTTCATCAATGTCAGGCTTCCATGGATAAGCGTAAATATCGCCTTCTCCTTCGCTTGGAGCGACCAAAACTCCGACATGTTATTAGAGTTTTAACCGGGCACTGCCTGATGCTAGAATGGGTTTGCAGTCAAAGGATTACTATCGTAGCTGTCGTGATGCGGAGGAATACTACTGTTCCGCTTTGGCGAGGGATCGTCGACTCTCGTTCCTCCAATATTATTTTGAATGTCTGGCGGAACTGGATTCAGCCAGTATCTACGACTTTGTGCACTTCATCAGAGGTTCGAAGTGGTTCTATTTCTAAGGGTCTGATTATGCATACCTCGCATAACTTCGCACAATCATTTGTACCAGTGCACTAAAAGTGTAACTTAAGAAAATGTGAACCAAAATTTAAACTCAACAGATCACTAAGTTTTTAAAAGTTCTGCTAATTTCTGGTTAATAGAATACATGCAAAATACATACAAAGTACATACGAAATTACAGTTTGAAGTTTTTGCAAAGTTGTGCGAAGTTATGCGAAGTATGCATAATCAGACCATAAGGTAGGGGGAGGGACATAAGGAGTCGCTAATATGGCATCACAACGAGCCCATGGTGGCCTAAGTGTGCCCTTTTCCTATGCGGGATGAGGGCAGCCGAGATAACCTAGCCTAACATAGCCTGGGCTTCCACGCCAGCTTCCTGTCTAAAATCAAGCCCAAGTGATTGAGCCTATGGAAAGATTCCTGGCGAACGCCTCCAAATGAGTGAAGAGTTGCGTGGAGTATTTTATACTTCCCAGTGAAAAAGACGAGTGTTTACAGTGCGCCCACTGTTAGCAGACTACTATGGCATCAAGTTCAAGGTTCGCTTTTGACCCAAAACTGAAATAAGAATTCGATGATCGCCACCGGGAGGACATTAATAGGAGTCCCCTCGGTGTAGAGGTATAGCACTTTTATGTACGCAATCTTTCTATATCGACTTCGTGTTCGTTTATCAGAAAAAACGATGATACTATAGTACTAGTTTCCTGAAATCCTTGGGTGAGATATAAGAGCTTTTTCTACCCTGATCCCCGCTTCTCCAGGGTCAAGCATTGTGCAGATAAAACCAGCTAACGCATATTTTGCAACTAGGCAAATATCCTGCCGCCCCTTGCCGCTGACTTGTAGGACTTGCAGGAGTTTATTGCAAAAGCAATCCCAAATCGAAGATATTTCTTATGATTGGGTTACGCGGAAAACGAGCGTCGGGGAGAAGCTCCTTGCTACTAACTGTCCACTTTCCAGCATCGATTCTCAAATATTGCAAGGGGAACGGGTTCTACGCAAGCATACGTCTGAATCTGAATGACTTATGGCACCCCTCTGCGTCTTCGCACAATGATCCTCTAAATACGTCTGAGCTTTATTGATTTCGAATTTGTGTATTCCTAGTCTTGTAAAATTGCCAATCTTTACACGCAGGTTGACTACCTCGGGCTGCTATTAAATAGTCGTCTACTAGACGGCCTCAGACATCCGCTGTCAACCAGAAAGATTTGTTAATGATGTGAACTATGTACCACCCGCAGAACCCAGGTTCGATTGTTATCAAAGCGGTTGCCACTCAGCAGGCAGTGAGTGTATTTCTTTCATGAAAATTCTGCTCACAATAAACATCTGTCGTTCGTATGGGGAGTAAATCTGTAGGTAAGGTATCCCATGAACCTATGTATGTCAAGCGGCGAAGCAAACTATATATATATAAATTCGATTCCTGTTTACCAAAAAAAAAAGCTCGAAAATTGCATCCCACAGTTGGGTGGATTATTATGTGACAAAAAAAAATTAAGCTTATTTTTAATCTGCCTAACTACATATTTGTTTTGGAGTAAAACAAAAAAAGACTTAAACCTTATTGAAACTTATTAAATACTTATGTACGCTTTTTAAGCCTCACACATTTCATTTGAAATACTACATGATTGAACGAATTGATTTAATTTTGTCTCACAAATTTATGTTTAATAAAAACAACGTGAAACACTTTTTATTTGCTTATGTACTTATATGCGATTAAAATGGAAAATACGCAAGCAGAAAAGTTTTAAAATACATGCGTACATACACATGTGAACAAATATTGACAAGCTAGCTAAAGTTTATGAGGTGTTAGTTGTGTTAAACAATCGCAACCCACAACCACAACCACAGCCACTGCCTCAACCGCAGTTGCGTATACCAAAAGACTGTCGACATACTATGTATGTATGTATATGCTAGTAATGTTTACGTGATGGCTTAACGGTCCATACGTTGCAGTGAATTGATGTGTTATACAAATATAAACACATGCATACATTAGGCATATGGCTTTTTTCTAAGGTTTATTTTATTCCGTTGACTTGAAATTTTTCATATATGCAATTCGTACTGAAAAGGCAGATATGAAAAATTCCAAGTCAACAGAATAAACAAAATGTTAGAAACCAATTTTTTATCGTCATAATTCGGTTGACATGGAATTTCCGTCTTTTTTTTTTGAGAGTGGTACAAGTCCATTTTTTAATATGTCGAGATATTTAAGGGTTTGCATCTTAATTAAATTAAAAATATTGGTAAATGTTAATCAATGCGGGGGATGTTTTTAAATCTCTTGGGGCCGTTTTCTCAAGTAGCTTTAAAAGGGTCCTAATTTTTGTAGACATTGACTTTACTGAAATGGATTTTTTAATGTACAGAATAAATAAAATAAGATAATAATAATATTTATTTTCAGCAGTCCAGCACAACATTATTGATACAGAGAATTTTTCACAAAGTATGCAATATGTTTTATTTTAAATTATTTCGCTAATTTTTTTATAAAAAATATATACAGTTTATCCTATAATCAAAAACATAAAGACATGACTTCTCAACTTTGTGCAAAACTCAGGAAAATTAAATAAATTTTTTTACAAATTTGAAACTTTTTTATAAGATTTTCTATAAAGATTTTGAGTGTGTAGATTTGTAGCCCAATAAATTTTAGGGCAAGAAAATGCCAGTTTCAAGTTTCTAAAAAATTGCGTTGATTTTAGCAATTTGTGTTGCTGCCCAGCAAAAAATCGGTAATCGCTTTTAGTGGTAACGTGTTCTAGAAGGCATAGCGTTATAATGCCTTCGAATTTTTTCGCTTCTTTTAGGCATTGCCAGTAATGCAAAGTAGAATGTGCTACAATATTTTATTTATCTCGCTTCTTCGTTTCATTTCGGGGAATGCAAAGTAGAATGTCCTATAATATTTATTTTTTAATTCGTTTCTTTGCTTAATTTCCGGGAATGTAAAGTAGAATGTCCTACAATATTTTATTTGTTTCGCTTCTTTGCTTCATTTCGGGGAATGCAAAGTAGAATGCTGCATCGTAGTCAGCTGAAAAATGGAATGAATATCCAAAAATTCTTTTTCTACCGTTACTTTCTGTGGAAATTTGTCTCGCATAAAAATCATGTTTTGCTTTGTTCAATTTGCAGCGAAGTTGAAGTCAGTCAATGAAGTGACGTACAAGAGTGAGGAAGTACAATTTTAAGCTTAATTAAATATGCATGTATGTACATACCGATTTTAAAGAAAATCTAAATACCTAAATACATACATATGTACGCTGATTTATAAAAATTTTAATTAATTTTAACCTTTTAAGACATTTTCTGATTTCAATTTAATATAAATAAGTATGTACTTATCTAGGCATTCTACATTAGTTTCTCTGTAAGGCATTCTTTTTTCGCTTCTCTGGATTCTGTTTATCCATGCGTTCTCCCTTCGTTTGAAGGTAATGCTGCGGGTAAGGGCTTACCTCCAATGACATGCCCATGTTAAAATAAGGCCTTCTTGAAGCGAAACGGTAAGCGATACCCATCGCCTAGCTCGTTTCCACTTTCGTTTCTGTGGTAATCGTGTTTTTTGCTGGGTGATGGTGTCCTTCATTAAAAAATTTACTTTTTTTTATTTATCCATAGATTTTCTTTGTTAGTAGCTTAAACACAAACCAAAAAACTTGACCAAAATTTATTTTTTAAGTTTAAAATTTTTCATGTTGGTTTTATTGGCCGTTAATTTTAAGTAATATATTGTTTTTTTTTTTGAGCTCAATGCCAGATATAAATCAAACAAAATTTTTATAAAACAAATACAAAGTACAAATTGTGTTTGATTTATAACTGACCTTGAGCTCGCTAAAAAAAAACAATATATTGTTTAATTTTATTTTTATTTATTTTTGATAAAAAAATATAAATATCTTGGGAAAATTACCTGTTCGGTAATAAACGACGGAAAACTTACGCTTCGTGTTCTAAAACTTCCCCACCAAATATTTACAAAAAATTAACGCGACATTCCAAAACTTTAAATAATATGTATGAGTGGACTTACTCTACTTAAAAAAAAAATTTGTGCGTTAACGTTTGTAGCTAAGTGCCTTTTAATTACTTTATCAAGAAATTGTCGTCTATTGAACGATGATTACTGATATAAATTGGAGGTATCTGTGTCTTGCTGAAATGTCCATGAACTAATTTTTTCCCACTTAAAAAATGCTTTTTACCAGTACAGTTTTTTTTTCTCGAAGTCCCCTGCGGGAACTTTTCTACCAAATTTTTTATAAAAAAGTAATTTTTTCTTCATTCTTCATTCTCTGCTCATAGGTATATTTAATTTTAGAAAAAAGTCATATGCCTAATTTATATAATCAAGCATTTCTGTGTATACCCTGTTGGGAAACTGACTCGTTCTGATTTGCCATTTTTTCCGCTCCACGCAAGGAACTAGCGAATTTCATATGGGGCATAACACTAGTCTAAACCCATGTAAGAACCGCTGTAGGAAAAGAGCACACAAAATCTGTGTAGTGCCTAAATCAGAATTTTAATGGAGCTTAAAGAGACTTTCATTGCAGGGTTGATTTGCATATGCTCCCTCCCACATGCTTACGTTTTATGCCTAAGTACCTGCATTTGTGCCAGCTGCTAATAAATTCAAACTGTATGTAAATATATGTATTTATGTGGTGAAAAAATGATGGTACCTGCATAACATCAACAAAATTTACATGCATGCATTTATATTGTGTGTGTATTTACATACACATTCGCATTTGTTTATGGTTAATCGAAAATGGCGATGAATTATTAAATTTGGTTTTCATCCCTGTTTTATTACAAGTAAGCGACTTTTCATTTAGCTCTGCAAATGCATAAATACACACCCACGTATGTACATATGTATGTGCCTAATTACTATATGCGTGACCTGTGTTCCGTCTGCTGCTATTCATCACTCAATTGTTACTGAATTGTTTTCTGCGGTTAAAGTTAATTATTATTTAATAAATTCGTGTGCATGCCAGGCACGAATAGTCTAATTAAAAGTAAAATTTTTCATTCGAAGTAAAGTATGTATTTATGTATGTAAGAACTTGGTAATAAAATTTGAATACTTTACAAATCACAAATGCAATATGTATTGACTGCAATATTTCACGGTTATCATTCGACTTAGTTGATTAGTTTGAAAGAACCCCCAGAAGAGTCCAAAACAGCACGCCAGTCGTTTCTCTTCTGTGCCAACTGACTCCAATTGGAAACGCCAAGCGGATCCAAGTCCTTCTCCACCTGATCTTTCCAACGCAGAGGAGGCCTTCCTTCCTCTTCCTCTGTTACCAGCATCGCGGCCGCGCGTTGAAAACTTTCAGAGCAGGAACGTTTCTGTTTTTATGCGCTGCACTATGTCCATATCGTTGTAAAGCTCATTTCGCCATTGCCAACGCGTAAAGGTCCGTAAATCTTTCGCAGAATCTTTCTCTCGAAAACTCCAAGAGCCGCTTCATCAGATGTTTTCATTGTCCATGCCTCCGCGCCATACACCAACACAGGCATGATGAGTTACTTATGGAGTGTGATCTTTGTACGACGAGAGAGGACTTTACTTCTCAATTGCCTACTCAGTCCAAAGTAGCACTTGTTGGCAAGAGTGATGCCCCCTGTTCGATTTCAAGGCTGACATTATTATTGGTTTTAATGCTGGTTCCCAACTAAACGAAGTCGTCTACTTCTTCACACTTGTAACTGTCTACTACTACTAAGTAGTGGCGTGGGTGCGTATGCTCTGACTGTCTGTGTGATGACAGGAGATACTTCGTTTTGTCCTCGTTCACCACCAGACCCATTCGTTTTGCTTCTCTATCCAATCCCGAGACGTAGCCCTTGTTTTTACCGATAATATCGATGTCGTCGGCATACGCCAGCAATTGTACGGTCTTGTAAAGTATAGTGCCTGAGCGGTTCAGTTCTGCTGCTATTATTATCTTCTCCAACATCAGATTAAAGAAATCACATGAAAAAGAGTTACCTTGTCTGAAACCTCGTTTGGTATCAAACGGCTCGGAGAGGTCCTACCCTATTCTGACGGAGCTAGTGGTATTGCTCAACATCATTTTACACAGCCGTATCAGTTTAGCGGCGTAGTGGCATATAGGCAACTCCTTTTATTGCTATGGAAAGCGACTTTAAAGTCGACAAATAGGTGGTGAGTACCGATCCTATTCTCGCGGATCTTTTCCAAGATTTGGCGTATTGTGAATACCTGATCTATGGTGGATTTGCCAGGTCTAAAGCCACACTTCTAAGGTCCAATCAGTTCGTTGATGGTAGGCTTGAGGATTTCGCACAATACACTCTATAAGACCTTATAACCTATGCTTAGAAGGCTGATTCCGCGGTAGTTGGCGCGAATGGCGGGATCGCCTTTCTTTTGAATTAGGCAGAGCATACTTAGATTCCAGTCGTCGGGCATGCGTTCATCTGACCATATTCAGCATAAGAGTTGATNGAGTGTGATCTTTGTACGACGAGAGAGGACTTTACTTCTCAATTGCCTACTCAGTCCAAAGTAGCACTTGTTGGCAAGAGTGATGCCCCCTGTTCGATTTCAAGGCTGACATTATTATTGGTTTTAATGCTGGTTCCCAACTAAACGAAGTCGTCTACTTCTTCACACTTGTAACTGTCTACTACTACTAAGTAGTGGCGTGGGTGCGTATGCTCTGACTGTCTGTGTGATGACAGGAGATACTTCGTTTTGTCCTCGTTCACCACCCGACCCATTCGGTTTGCTTCTCTATCCAATCCCGAGACGTAGCCCTTGTTTTTACCGATAATATCGATGTCGTCGGCATACGCCAGCAATTGTACGGTCTTGTAAAGTATAGTGCCTGAGCGGTTCAGTTCTGCTGCTATTATTATCTTCTCCAACATCAGATTAAAGAAATCACATGAAAAAGAGTTACCTTGTCTGAAACCTCGTTTGGTATCAAACGGCTCGGAGAGGTCCTACCCTATTCTGACGGAGCTAGTGGTATTGCTCAACATCATTTTACACAGCCGTATCAGTTTAGCGGCGTAGTGGCATATAGGCAACTCCTTTTATTGCTATGGAAAGCGACTTTAAAGTCGACAAATAGGTGGTGAGTACCGATCCTATTCTCGCGGATCTTTTCCAAGATTTGGCGTATTGTGAATACCTGATCTATGGTGGATTTGCCAGGTCTAAAGCCACACTTCTAAGGTCCAATCAGTTCGTTGATGGTAGGCTTGAGGATTTCGCACAATACACTCTATAAGACCTTATAACCTATGCTTAGAAGGCTGATTCCGCGGTAGTTGGCGCGAATGGCGGGATCGCCTTTCTTTTGAATTAGGCAGAGCATACTTAGATTCCAGTCGTCGGGCATGCGTTCATCTGACCATATTCAGCATAAGAGTTGATGCATGCACTTTATCAACTCCTCGCCGCCGTACTTGAATAGATCAGCTGGCAGGCTGTCAGCTCCAGCAGCTTTGTGGTTTTCAAGCTATTCATCGGCCAGCATCTCAAGCTCTTCGCAATCACGTATTTCGGCCTCTCGCTTCTTATTGCGGCAAATACGTCTCGCTTCCTTCTTCAGTTCCCTATAACAGTCCCACATGGCTCGCGTTGCGTCCGACGTTTATTAAATTAGCAAAGCTATTCGAAAATTAGTTTTCCAAGTTTAATTGACAATATAAATTAAAAATTAAAACTTTTTATATTACTGCAGTACTCGCATATGTACTTACACATATATCAAATTACATAACACATTGCATTTGTATACTTTTTTGTAGCAGTATGCATGCATAAATAAATAAAACATTAACATACATACATACAAACATATACATACTTAGGTACAGTATGCTCCAACGAGTGTAAGGCATTGTATACACTATATATCTAATTCATCACCTCTAAATAACAGACATCTTGCAATAAATTCTACATAGTAAATAGTACAAAGAATCAGTAAAACGCAACAAACAACAACCGAGGCCACTTCTACGTAGTAGCAACAAATTGAAAAACAATCGAATTTGTTGCAGTTGTTGACTTTGTGCTGCCACATCTGCATGAATTCTTAACAATTTCGTACTTCCTCACCACCATATTTTTTGGTACATGCAAATTGCATTTGGTAAGACGAAAATTTGTGTTCCATTCGAAGGATTTAGGTCAATCGTACGAGAACTTAACACACAAATGCACAACTGCATAAATATACATAGGCATATGTACACGGACGGATGTGTGTTACATACATACATAAGTGGCACAGAGCAAATGAAAAAGATTTGACATTCACAGAAATTATTTTTGGAACATCTCGCCTGCATGGCGTAAAGAGAGAGTGTGAAGATGTGAAAAATTTAATACATGTACATGTGTACATAGATGTGTGTGTGTGTGAATGTGCGTTTAAACCCACATTCATTGTTACAGGGTCAAAGTGAAATTATTTTGGTTGCTCATACGACCTGGCGTACAAATGTGCTGCCGACACGTGCAACTTTATTCTGGTTGAGTGCAGCGCTTAAGTCATTTCGTAGTTTGTGCATTTTGTCTATTTTAGTTTAATATTTGTTTGGTTTTCATTAAAAAATCTGCACTTTATCGCAGAGAGTAGATTAAAATTTGTGCTGAGCTTGATAGGGCAGAGGTTGTTTGCAAAAGGTTTTTTACACCTAATTTAGCAACTTTTATTTAATTTGTAAGCAAAAATGTGCAATACATAATTACCTGAATAAAGTTACAAACAAATTTGCACTTGTTCTTATCTACATATATACATATCAAATATCTCGAATATTAAATTCAACTTTTTTTTTAATTTCAGGAACGCTACAAGTCTGATATAAATTTAGCGATACAACTGTTGCAATGCAAACCGGATAGTTTTATGTCACAGAAAGTATCATCGGTAAGTGAAAATTAAAAATTTAACATATTTTGATTCAGTTATATACTATGGGCGTTTAAATATATATTGAAATGTTGTTTAAAACAAGTAGTTTTTAGCAAAAAAAAAACCGACTTCAACTCTCATATAAAAATATATATATATGTATATATATCTGATGATCCACTGATCGGATCTTAACCAGATTAGTATGGGACCACCTCTGAGACACTACCNAAAAAAAAAAAAAAAAAAAAAAAAAAAAAAAAAAGATTCCGACGAACTGATAACCTCCTCCTTTTTTGGAAGTCGGTTAATAAAATATTTTCTTAGCCAAATTTTTTTAGAAATTCAGCCTAAGTTTCTAAAAAAAATATCCTTAGTGATTTATTTCTACCAATGATTAATTGTGCTTAATTTTTGAATGCCCTTTTCTAAGAACAAACTTATAAAACTTAAATAATTTGTAATTCAAAAAATATGCAATTTCCGATAAGGTACTGAAGCTAATCGACTTTGCACGAGCTAAAAATATGGTAGTATGTAGCATCTGATTCTGGTTTCTCTGGATCGAAACCGAGAAACCAGGTCGAAAATATCGACCCCTTTGGGTGAAATTATCGTATGTGGCAGAATCTGAATTTTATAGAAGAGCGCTTTTTCTACTTTTCAAAATTTTTAGATTTTTTTTAATTCTTTTTCTATTTTTTGAAAAATGAAGGTTATCAATTCGTGGGAATATTTTTTTCGATAATTCCAGAACCCAGTCCTACTTCTAAGTTGAACTCTTTGCTGTTTAAGAGCCTTGTAGCCTCTATTCGACTTAGAACTGATTTTCCACTATATGTAAATCGAAATTGTTATATTGACCTTTGTAAAGTCCAAGGAATGTATTATGAACCTAGTTCATCGGCACAAAGTTACTCTGATCTGCTGGATGTGTGGTCACCGCGATACTCATGTATCAACTCAACCGTTGATACCTCTGAAGTCTGATTCTCTGCAAACACATCTTCCACTAGTACTTTGACAAAGGACAAGCAAAATAGAATGTTATTGGTGCCAGATAAGGATTCGAACAAAAAATTTGCCTACTTAGTTAATTCAATGGTTTTGCCTAGAATCTTAAACTCTTAAAGCGAAATAAGCGCTTTTAGGCAGTCCTTTTCAATAATACCTTCTCTTTAGGAGCTATAACAAATCTTTGATCAAACTCTCGAAGGCAGATTAGGTTCGCATAGCAACGTAAAGCAAATAAGGAAAACATTCGCAATCAGGGGTCGAAGCCGGGCTGTAATGTGAATCGATCATTTACATATATATTGACGGCTGAGCGAAAGTTCAATCTCGGCAGTCAGTTCTAAAACGTCCTATCTCAGAAAGCTTTTAAAGAACGCCCCATTTCATAATTTGGTTAAAGAATGCCCTCTCTCAGAATTTGATTGAAGAACGTCCTATTTCACGATTCGGTTCAAAAACGCTTATCCCAGTTTCCGACTTAAAAACGCGCTTTCTGAACATATTTTTCAATATATTTTAAGTTCAGATTAGTCATTATATTAGTATAATTTTAAATACACAACATACGTACCTATGTTTGTACATTTTTCTTATTTCCCCCCTTCATGCCGCAGCTACCCATCGACATTCAATCGAAAGTATCAGCCTACATGCGCCTGGAGACAAATTCACATTCCGATTCGGAGGGCAGCACTAGCGGTGTGGGTACCGCCACCACAGCTTCCTACAAAGTACTTCCAGCATCGGATTCACCACCGCCAACAGCGTGCCCCTTCCCGCCCACAGCAATGGTATACTCAATGCGGGGGCTTGGTAAGTGTTAGTAGACCGTGATTTTAGTTGTTTTCCTTTGTTTTCCTTTATTTAGTTTTTTATTTACTATAATTTAATCAGTTTCATTGATTTCTACTTTAGTTTTCCCTTAGTTGGTGTTTCACTATTTTACGTGTGGGTTGCCTAAAAAAATTACATAAGGAAGCGGTAAAAAAGTAAATTCAACGCTCGGCATTTGCGCCTATACAGTTAATCAGCATATTACTATTTATATAGTATGTATAAAAAGATGTATGTAGTTATTATTACTGACGATTTAATAGCGAATGAAGTGATGCGACAGTGGCTATGTATATTTGCTTTGCACAAAATATTGTTTGTAATCCAACAAGTCAGGGACTTCAACAAGTTTTTTGCTCTCTTAATTAAAATTAATTAAATAAATGTTTTTTTTAATAACTTAATTAAAAAATAAATGAAGTTAAATTACCGAGAATTATGTTTTCTGAGGGGCTCTTGAGCCTAGGGGGCCCAAAAAAAGTGCCCTATTATTTTGAGCAAATGAAGATAACGCCTTTCGAAAATTGAGCCCTCAACCTTAATAAAAGATATTGAAAGATTGAATCATTTGAACCTAAGCGCGGCTCTGAGATACTCATGAACCGTTCCTTGTACCGGTTAAAGGTTTTTTTTAGTGGTTCGAATCACTAAACCGAACCGCATCGATTTTTGGAGCGGCTTGAGGCCCGAAGTGGCGACCTCACTTATACACAATTCCACGCTTCTTTCATATTTTTTTTTATTGATTTCATGATTTTAAGCCCACATGGAATATGATTGGATGGAAAATTGCCGTACTTATCAAGTGAACTACCTTCAGAAAGAGTTGCTTTGATATATCTGTTGCCGTTTTGCAAATGTAAAGTATTTTCTTTGAGTTTCTTAATATGTTCTGCAGTGTTTTGTTTTCCAGAGCAGCTTGATGTAATGAATTTTTCAAGCTAATAAAACGGCAATTATTTTTGTTTAAACTGTGTCAAATATTATTCGAGATCTCGACTACGCGCTGTGGCAAGTGCTAAATAACATAAACCGAAAAAACCGTTAAATATAAAGATTTGTATTTTTAGAACATTGAAAATTCGTAATTTTTTAATTTAAATTTTTTCGAAGGCGAATATCCGCTAAATTTAGATTTTTATTTTTGCCGTCAATTTTAATCGTTATTTTGTGATTTTTTCGGTTAAAAGTAATCGCTGTTTTGGATTTTTACTTTCTATTGATAATTTTTAACCGTTTTAATAGCGTCTGCGTTTTTATGAACGATTTAAATAAATCTAAAAAATTAAGCCTGCAAATAACGGTTATGATACGATCGAAAAAATAAAAACTATAAAAAAATTTATCGAAAAAAAACAATAAAAAGCTATTATTTTTTAATGAAAAAATAAAAATTATATAATGACTAATTAGGATTAAAAAAATAGTAACCAAATTTTAACGATTAAATTATGAGTTTTATTAGAAATCAATTTTTCTTTCGCCATGACTCGTTTTTGCTTTGTAAGTCGAGCCTGCATTCCACCGAATGGCTCTTAATAAATTTTTAATTAAATATAAATTTTCAATGCTTTAAACTAATTAAAGCTGCTTTCTTTTGTTTAAGCAAAAAAAAAAAAATACAAATACAAGGATAGATTACTTTATATGATTGAATATCGATGGCTGCGTGTAAGATCGACGTATCAGGGCAGCTAGTTCGAAAACGCCCTATCTCGTTATAATTTTTTTTATCATCTGTCGCCATAAACACAATTGATTTAAAATGGTTTTATTTTTTAAATGACTTTAATTCAAATTAATACTCAGAACAAAAGTAATTAAATATGTTGCATTATTTACTATTTATCAGAATTGCAACAGAATTTAATGAAATACTGTTTTTTTCATTTATAATAAAAAAAAAAAATCTCTGCCATTCCTAAAAAAAAACCTATAACCACATAATTACTTATGCAAATTTAATTTTTTTCACTCATCTCCATCCGCTTTTCTATTATGTAGATGCCAAGCGTAATTCAACAGATTCCAATATGAATCTCAGCAATAATAATAACAACAATGACAATGGCAATAACGAAAACAATAATATCAAAGAGCCACTGCTTAATAATAACATAACAGCCACCAATAACAATGCCTGCGAATCGTCCAACACCGAACTGAATACTGATGTCATAGCAAATAGCAACAATAAAACAAATGCAACAACAAATTCATCACCCCTCAATAATGGTGATTCAAATAATCCCGATATGATTTCACCCATCATTATGGCCAAGTTCCTCGAGGATGAATTGAAAGCGAGTGAAGTGAAACACTGTGACACTTGTCAATGCTCCAAGCAGGATCTAACGGTGTTGGCTGACGTGTCGCGCTCCTATACAGTCTCCACGCAAACACCTTATCAACTGCCGCTTAGTGGCGGCGGCGGCAATCTCAGTGAACCGCTTACACAATTGTGCCTACGTTGTCACAGCAATTTGAATTCACCTTCACGCACCAATAGCCCCTATCTAATGAAATTGGTTAAGTCCAGCGATTCTGTGATCTCGGAAACGAAAAGCTCCGTATCGGATCTCAATGATATGGATAAATTGTTTACGCCGGCCAAGAAGGATGACTTGATGGTGAATCCCATATTGGGGCATCATCGTTTGTGTGATCGCACGGCGGGTAGTGGCGCTTTGCAACACCAAAATAGCATCGCCGCTGCAAAGTTGAGCACCACACTACTTTATCCAACCACACATTTGGGTACATATGGCACGGAGAAGTATTTGTTGGAGACGAATAGCCTGGCAACGGGGGGTACACAAATGAAGACTAGCTATCAGCGACGTTTTCTGGAGGGTGGTGGCACAGCGTTGGAGCTGCTTAATGGCGTTGTCAGCACAGTTGGTTCGAGCGCAATGCAAAATGTTGTGAAAAAGCCAGAAGAGCAAGGTACACCAAAGTCAATTGGCAATGATGAGCTGGACGATGAGGCCAAGCCGTTGCTCAGTGGCTGCTCACAAAGTAATTTGCTGGATTACGATAGACTTAAAAGCAGTGCTGGCATTGAGTTGGCTGAGTCTGCGATGGAGCAACAAATTAAATCGCCAGCGAGTGTTTGTGGTGGCAACGATGCTAAGCAGAGTCTGATGAAGTCAGCCATCACGGGTAGCGTAAATAGCCTGTGGAGTAGAACGAGCAGTTGTGAGGGTGCAAAGATGTTCGAGACTTTTAATAGGAATTTGATTAAAACTATCAAGGTAAGTGAGGGTAAATTTTGGTTACAGAGGCTTTATGGTTTTTAAAATGAGGGTTCCACTCTTAATATGTCATGGTTTTCTGGTCCTATGAATATTCCTACGTGAGCCAGCCTACGGTAGTGGAGTTGCCAGTATGACAAGGAAGGGAATTTTTATCTCTAGAATTAAAAAAAAAAACGTTTCAAGTATTTGTCAAAAGACTGTCTAATCGTCGAAGACTATTTGCAGAATAGCAAATCGCTTGCTGATTGTTGATATGCAGGTAGGTAGGTACGTAGGTAGGTGTTGCCACCACTACTAGTGGAAGACCCGTTGGAATACCACAGACTAAAAGTTTTCCCTCCAATTTGACGAAAATCGTCAGGCACCTAGGATTAAAATGCCCCCATTTGTCAAGGTCACTAAGGGCAGGAGGCCCTAGAAAGCCCAATTTGCTCCTAAATAACGTCTGGCGGTTACAAAGAAGATGGAGAAATGTCTCCTACCCTTCATAGTTTTTGAAACTGCTGCAGCATCTAATGCAAGGCACTCCGAGCGTTTATTCGTGTTTATCTATAAGGCAGTGGTCTGTTAGAGCGCCAATTGTGTGAGATATATCCTCCGTCTTAAAAGAATTTAAGCTTCGCGACTTTGCCTACAATATCGACAGTTTACATCCCTTGCTTGCGGAAGTGTAGATAAATTCATTTAAAAGCAGCCTACAAGTGGCGAAGGGCATAAAAATGCATTCTTTGCCCCGAAGAATCTGCTTGGTCGTACCCCATTGCCACTCCATACAGTTGCCTTCTTTATCAACATGACCGGGAACCCAAATGAGATTTAGACTCTTCTGCTTAGCCATCTCATGCACAGAGCGGCAGAAGTTCAGCACAATTTTTGGTTTAATTGTAACGGAACTCACAGCTTTAATCAATACAAAGTTCGTTTATAGCTGAAACATCAGCCTGGAATACCCCACAGTAGTCCGGTAGCCAAAATAGCGGCTCAGCGCAGGGCTGCAAGAGAAGAGCTTCCCTCCCACTCCACCGTTCATTTTTGAACCATCTGTGAAATTTACTATACTACCGGGTGGAGCGTAGTAGTTTACTATTTCTCTCTGCTTGGGACTTTCATGACGAAGCTTTTATACGTAACCAGAGTTTCAACACAACGGTCTGACGCTGCAATCCATTGCCCTGTGTTTCTCAACGGAAGTGTAGCCAGATATGCCATCTCTTGAACCACTAGATCTAGTGACAGAAGATCTAAAAAGACTTTTAAATCATTGGGCGTTTAATCATTGGGCGTAGTCTTCGACTGGAAACTGTACAAAATAAGACTTAACTAATATCTAGAAGTTCGTGATAAGGAAAGTTAGGCGGACCTTATAGACAATTTCTGCGGAAATGAGGAAGGCAGCCACCAATCGCCAATCTTATTACGTTTGCTGATCGCTGAGAGTACTTTCTCTCTAAAGGAACACGTCAAAGTTGAGTAACCATGCAACAAAGAGCAGGTACTGCAACCGCCTAATGGTTTCAGGCTATTTTGTACATTTTTGCAGTATCTGCAAAAATCTTGTATGAGGAACTTAGTCTTACCATTAGCCTTCCTATAAGAGCATGACCTGTCATTAGAGCAACGTCCATAGATACGACCCCTCTGTTCAGCAAAAGCCACTCTTGGGAACCATTCATGTCTTATTTCGCCCAAAACTTGGGTATAGCGAACCACCCTGCCATCACATTGAATGATTCACGGAAATTGGCCACAGTTTCTAACTCGCTTGTGTCAGATTCTATAGATTTCCAAGTCGACCTCCATTAAGACGTAAACAGCTACAAGTTCGGCATAGAAGATACTGCAATTATTCGGCGGGTGGAAGGACTTTTAATCCCAGTTACTCCCTATTATCCAATTTAGATCCTTATGTATGGAACCAAACAAAACCATCGGTTATAACTTACTTAGTGCATTGCTCTCTATTATAAATTAATACTCTATATCCTCTTTTAGTGCATAGTAGTCTGATTTATTCGGTTAGCGAAATCTATCCGAAATTGAGTGGTATGGCCACAATGATTCGCTTCACAGCTTAAAATATTTAACAGTCTGCTACAAGGTCTGAATGCACTTCCATTTATCTTAGCATTCCATCTACAAAACTTACCAAGCGTAAGCCTCGATGCCTAGATTCGACGTCGTTAAGAGGAGTGACCGCGCCTATCTCTGAACCACTTGTGTGGCTTTGGAGCGAAGTTCTTTTATTACGGTTTGCGCCCCTTTATTTTGTAAATATCCAAGCCTTCTTATCAGTAGCTCCAGGAAAATACGCTGTCAGAAATAAGTATACGGCTTCCAAACCTCTCTGTACACATTCCATCGGAACTTCGTATGAATGTCGGTGCTATTTGGTATTATCCAGAGAGCAAATGCATTTCTAAGTCTACTTTCCTCAAACACCGAATTCATACCACGCAGGAGTTCCACCACGAGTTTCTTTCTGCTGTCATTGGAACGTTTTTATATTCCCTAAGGCTCTGTTTGAAGGCTATTCAGGACTGTTAAATCCTAAGGAAGAAAACCACTCCCATGAATTCTGTAAGAATTTGTTGTTAATTAGTCTCTTCTCGTCGCACTTTTAAGACCCATGAGGAGCTGACTGTGTACTCTGGCTCGAGTAATTTCTTTCCGCCAACATATTCTCAATATAATCTTATTTAACCAATTTGAGGGCCTTTTCCCCCAACTTAGTGACCCTCTAAAGCCTCTGATCTAATTTAACTATTCGAAGAAATTCTTTTCACTTTCTATTTCTCTTTATCAGGCTGAAAATCCCAAAAACCGCGGTCCTCGCCTCTGCGCGATGCGTATACAGCAGAATGGGCAGAGCAACATACTACTCGACAACATTGAGTCCATGGAGGCGGTAACACCTGTAATTTATAAGCGGCGCGAGCGTCTGTTAGACGAAGAGTTGGACGACACTAAGGATATAATAACCTCAAATGCGACAAGTGTGCAAGTGAGCATTGAAAGAGCCTCGGAGATTAATCAAGACGTGATTGTGGTAATAGCAGAGGGTGCAACGGTGGAGGAAGAAAAATTGGTGGACACAATGAGCATAGAAACAGAAGCATCAGAAAGAAATACAAATACTCAACCGCAGCTTAACGAAAATGCGCAAGAATGTGCTTTGACTGTAAAGGAAGTGGGTGATGTAGTAACCGGTAGGTTATGTGGTGGAGGAGTAGAGATAGAAAACGCTGCTGCGGACAATGTGAATAGCGCAACAGCAGCGCTTATAAATTTATTGGAAGCGCCCACCGCACAAAGAGATTCTACCAATGCAGTTGCAAGCTTGGATGGTGTCAACGTCAGAGCTATGGAAAAGGAATTTGACAAACGTTCGTTGAGCAATCAAAAATCTATTCTAAGTCAGCCCACCAGTGCGCTGGACGTTGCGCTGACACAATCCGCCGCTGCCACAGCGGCAACCACAACCACTGGCAGCAATAACATGCGCCTTGATGCACAAAGGAGTGCGCAGGCGCAAAAGCCGAAGCATACAGGCGCATATTACTCGCTACAAAATGAGTCCAGCTCTAGAAATTCACACAATTCCAAGTCTTGTACACAATCTAGTTCCGTCAGCGATGCCATTGACTTTCAAGAGAGCATCATACTGCGGCGACAACAGCTCAATCGTGTTGCCGAATGGGTGCAGAGCAACACGCAGCAGCTGGAGCAACAACAACAACAGCAGCAGCAGCAACGTGTGCAGCAGCAGCAGCAGCAGCAACAACAGCAGACGCTAAGTTCTGCTAACAACTGCGACTCCTCGGGCGGCACAGATCGACAGTCCTCCTTTTCGACGCTCGACCAACTCGACTCCGTCTCAATGGAGAAACTCTCTATGGATTCGGGTTACAAGACTACACCACAACCGCACACGAATGGCTACCATCAGACATTGGATGATGCGAACAAATCTACCGAAGACTCACTCTCGCCCAAAACCGACACTAATTCTAGTCTCAACAACAACAACAATTGCAAAAATAGCTCCCACTTCAATCACTACCCAACGAGTAGCTACAATCAAGCCGCGCCAGCGCAAACCTACACCTCAAACACTTATTACCGCCGCACAACACGCTCTGGCCTGCCGGTGCCCTATACCAGCCCGGATCCAAATCAATCGTCCGCCGCCGAAGCGTTCTTAAATAACTACAATAACAACAACAACAATAGCGCTTGCAGCACAACGCCAATGCTGCCAGAGCAGCCAACTTGTGATATACTCAACTATAAGTACTACCCCAGTGATACGGATAAGACGCGCGCCATTAGCGCCGAGCTGCACACAACCACACAACATGTGGACATCGCTCAGATGGAGTACAATGTGAAACAGTTTTTGCTCAAACAGAACGAATGGTCTATGCGCGCTGGCGCAACACGCGCTGGTCGTAGCGGCATGCACACGTCCGTCTCGAACCTGAGTAGCGCCAATTCGCAGGTGACGCTCAGCAGCCAACGTACGCAGGCGACAGCAAAAACTTTACGGCACTTGAAACTTTTTAGTGGCGTCCGTGTGGGACCGGGTGTGGGCGCCAGAGTGCAACCAGCTAACGTGACGGATGCAGCAGCGACGACTGGAACTGCGACAACTAGCAGCCGGAATGAACGCGAGCTCAAAGCGAAGTTGACTTCAAGCTGCGGTGATGGCGTGACAGCAGCGCTGGGGTTGAGCGCCATGCCACAAAGGACTGAAACGAATTTATAAGCAAATTTAGATATTTAACTAAGATAAATTACTACAGCTTAAGCTCAATAATTGCATACACACACACACACAGACATACACACATCTATACATACAGAGGTATATATGTATGTAGTTATATATATGTAGTGATAATGTCCAACGGAAGGGTGAGGTACTCGAAATGGCAAAGGAATTGTAACAGAGCTTAGAAGCTTTGAAGCTGCAAATATATGTGTGTATATTAATTAATCTCATTTTTATAATCAATACTTGAATGAAACGAAATAAATACTCGATTTATGAATGAAATGTAAAGCCAGTCTAAAAGCCAGCAAAAAATATTATAAAAGATGTGTACCGTAAATGTATTTACTTTAAATATCTAAAAGGATATGAACTTCAGCAGCTGCTTGTATGTATGTGGGTAGATATATTATAGCATTGACGTTTAGCATAAATTGCGCTTGCCATAAAAAGTAAAATTAAAAAAAAAAAATAAGACTTAAAATGCTGCATATGCCGATTTGATTATAAATATCCATAATATACATATGTACTTATAAATATAAATAAAATGCGAAAATACTCCTAAATATTAACGTACATATGTTTGGGTGTACGTTCTAAAAACATACGAGTATGTAGCTTCCGTTTAATATCCAGCCCTGCCTCATTAGCCCTGCCCTTCCTTCAGCGTTAGGAAGCGCTGAATGTGTGTATATGAAAAATAATTCCGATTCACATTTATAAATGTAATTTAATTATAAAAGCAATTAAATGTACGAGTATCATACACACTCGTCAATGCATACTTATGTAGGTGTTAGTGATAAGCATATAAAACAAAAATATATGAAAAAAAAACAATACAGCTAAATCGTCCAAAGAAAAAAATTTAAATATTAACCGATATTTAAATTGAAGCTCCTGAGCCTGCATACATACATATGTATGTACATACAAATATAAGTTAGTGTAATTTTGACCAGTTTGCGGAATTTTTTTTTTTTTTGATTATTTAGTGCTAAAATTTTTTTTTTGTTAAGTCTGGTTCATTAAGTACAAAACCAGCACTATATAAATACATATTTCAAAATTTTTACAAAAATTTTTAAAATTAAAAAAATACTAGCGCACCCGGCAAACTTCGGTCCGTTCGAAGTAAAATTTTTCAGGGACCATAAATAACAGTTACTTTTTTTCAATAGTTAAACCTGGCCAGATATTTTTTAGTCGAAAATAAAAGTATTTTCCTAATAATAAACAAACTCCTTATTCAAATTAAACAAGTTTGGTATCAACTGAAAGAGGACCAAAAAAGCTTTAAAACTGAAATATTTAAACGAGGAAAGCCAGCGGAAAGCCAGCTACTGAAAAATATTTCAATAAAAATATTTTTTAATTACCATTGAACAAACCTTGCGTCAGGTATATGTATTTCTTTTGTATTAAATTATAAAAAAATATAAATAGAAGTGGCACCCTTCGTTCGTTGTTTCTGTTTAAAAGCTATTTCAAGTCCTCTTTCATTTGGTACCATTTTTTTTTTTGGATAGGCGGTTTGTTTACTATCCGGAAAGATTTTTATTTCGGACTTTAAAAATAGCTGGCCAAGTTTAACTGCTATTTACGGTCATTGAAATTTTTTATTGAAAAATTTTGGTGCAATATTTTTACCAGCATTTCACGTTTACGACTTCCAGTAGTATATTTAACTGCTCTGATTATGGTGTTTTGGACGTCAGAAGGGATTTCATTGCAATTGCATGTTAAGGACTCAAGAACATCCTCGAATTTCGTTCTTCCAACTTTATCAGCTTAAAAAATTATCTATTCGTCCTTGTGAATCCAAAAAATTTTCATCTAAACTCAAAAGAAATTTCCTCTTTAATTTGGTACCCATATTTTTATTTGAATACATTGAATTTTTTAAATGATTTTTGGAATTAATCATATCTTTGAAATTACAAAGTCCTTTAATATAAATCTTGACGTCAGAGTGAAAAAAATTAGGTTTCAAAACCATTTATCTGTTATTTATTTTTTGGTAGAAGAGCTTCTCAAACAATATAGAAGCAATCTTTTCAATTCAAGTTGTTGAAAAGTAATGAATATCTAAATCCCGGGACTAATCCAGTGATCCCGATATTGTGATAACTACATCTCGAAAATGCAATTTTAGCTTGTCTGCTGGGTATGTGTGACCAAAACAACATAAGTTATATGCATAAAGTAAGCGCTCAATTAAAGTCTCCTTGTATGATTAGTTAGTAGACAAATAATGCCTAATTACGCAAAATCGCAAACTAGAGTACATACCGTTACCTTAATTCACAAAGGCCCTAACCAACACTTTTTTCGAAACAGCGTTTTTCACAGATTTTGCTATGACATATTAAATACACCTTCTCTAAAAATTCAATCTTTTGTTTGAATCAAAAACAATGGAGTTATGCAACTTTCAAAAGAGCCCTATCTACAATTTTTGATTTACTTTTTTTTAATGTTTTTTGCTTCTTCTGTAAAATAGAAAATTTGCTGGTTAGGGTCTTTGTGAATTAAGGTAACAATATGTATGTAACATCCATACATACTACTTATATATGTATATAAAAATCTACTTTCGTACATATGTATGTATGTACAGTCACTCACAAAATTGAGTTTACGGTGGTTTTTTAAATATTCGCAATGTTTTCCATGCTAAATATTTTTTTGGATTTTTAATTATTAAAATATGGCTTGTACTTTAAAAAATACCATACGAAATTTAGAAGAATTCTGCAAATAAAGTACCTATTCTCATATTTTTTTTTTTTTATTTGGAAGCAAATGTATAACGACGTCAGCGAAAAAAAATTATTCTACTAAAATTGCATGGGCTATAATATAAAGCGGCAGACTCGATTTTTTTAGAAATTCCTACTAAGAAGTTTTTAATTTTAATGAACAGTCGATGGCCATGAGATAGTGCTGCTATTTTCTTAATTTTTTTAATACTTATATGCTTAAAAGAATATATCAGAGTCATATTTTGTTGAATAATTTTAGAATAATTTTAAATTTCATACAAGGTTCGAAACTTGGATTTATATAGTGTTTGTTAAAATTTAAAGCATGTTTTAAAAACAAATTAACAAAAAATATTTTAAATGAAAAACATAGTGAATATTTAAAAAAAATCAGCGTATACTAAATTTTATGAGCGACTGCATGTAAACTGACTCACAGAACTATTTTGCATTGATTTTTATAACGATATTCTAAGAGTTTTTTATGGTAGATTTTTTTTCGTAAATTTTTATAAAATTACATATGTAAGTAGCTCATTCTACTACAAAAACCGTGTAAATGAAAACTTTAAACTTTGGAGAAAATTAAATGAAATTCAGAAAATTTTCGCTAAAATTTCAAACTCATCAATCACATTTTTTGCAGCCCTTTCATTTTAGTAGAACAAAGCGCAAATTTTAAGTTCCGTTGGTTTTTGATAATTTCATTTTGATACCATTTTTTTATGTAAAAATAAGCTCAACCCTGTCAGCAAAAAAAAAAAAATTTATAAAAAATCAACGATATTTTTTAACAACTTAGAATTTGCACTTTATTATATGCAGTAATATTAAATTGACTACAAAATTGCATGCGTGATTTTTTTTTTTTAAATCTTAAGTTTTAAAAAGATTGAAATTTTCATAAAAATTTGCTGAATTATCCTTAATTTTCCCTAAAGTTCGAATTTCTTATTTACATATTTTTATAAAAAAATAAATTACGAAAAAAATTCCCTATGAAAAACATTTCGAAAAAATATCGTAAAAAAATCAATGCAAAATAATTCGGTGCTTCACTGTACTTATGTTAGAATATATGAAGCAACCGCTTTTCTGCTATGTACCTATGAAATAAGCATTCGTTAAATAAAAAAAAGGTGTATGTATTAAGAAACAAAATCAAGCATTTTTCAAGTGTGTAAACAATTAAAACCAAAAATCAAATAGCTAACAAAACAAAAGCTTGCATTAACTACTCGAACTGTGCGTATTGAATCCTTCCTATTGTATACCTTGACTTAGTAAAAATCAAAAATTTTTCTATATACACACAAACACACAAAAGCATACCCAAAAATGCATATATACATATACATACATAGATATATACTATATGCATACATACATATAACTAAAAAATATGCAAACGCCTGTAAACGCAAATATGTAAATTGTAACAGCATTTGCTCAAAAATTATAATGCATACCTACTTACTTACATACATACATATTTACTTGCATATGCCTCCTAAAAGAATACATAGTACGATATACATATGTACTTATGTAAGTTCAAACAATTGAAATAATATACATAGCTTAAAACCAATAGATATTTAATTGTAAAATGAAATTGGTGTTCAAATGAAATGAAGACAAGCAATTGATACCTTTCCCAATGTTGGTCCTTAAATTTATTTCAGCACTTATTTTGTTAAGTAAATACATACATGCATATATATTGATACAAATGTATAAGAAAAATAACAGCATCAAAAACGTATAAAATATATACATACATACATATGTACGTACTTATGTATGTATTTAAGTAACTATTCGTACATAAGTACATACTTACAAAAAATCATATAAGAAACAACGCGAACAAATCATAAAACGGCTTCATTACTTCAAGTACTTGCAACACATACATATGGTAATTTAAACACAAACATACATACATGCATACATGCATACATATATGGGACGTTCCATACCAAAATGGATGGGGTGGGGCACACACTTCATGTGTTTGATTTGTTTCCAATTCTTAGGGTTGATGGACAAACATAAATAATTAATAAATATGAAATTTGGGCTTGATTAATACATTTTTAAAAACTTAACAACACAAAAGCAAAAACAAATCGATTTAATAGTTTTCCAAATATCTCGAGAACGGGGCGAGGAAAAAACTTTGAAACACATACGCACATACACACATCAAAATTCTCTATGAAAGGATATATTTAAAAAGAAATTTTTCTTGAAAAATTTTTCACATACAAATTTTTTGTAAAAAAAAAATATTTTTTGAAAATATGCCATCTTTTTTTTAGAGTGATTTTGAGTATGGAGTATGCTACTCCAATATTGCGTTGATTTTTTAATATTTTTTATGCTGACGGCTTTTTGCACTTTTTTCTTATGGAAGAAAATGCGAAAAACCGTTTTCAAAGAAAATTAAAAATAAAATTAACGCCAGTTTTGCAATCGCTTAAAACTTCCACTTTATTATACTAAAATTTAATGGGCTACAAAACTGCATACTCAAAAAAAGTCTTAAAAAAAAAAAAAAAATAATAATAAATTTGCAATGTACTCATTTTACTCCACTTCGGTGTAAAAAAAAATTCATAACACAAATTATTGTAGAGTGCACCCCGTAATACTATACTTAAATATTGCGCAATACTCAGAGCTACCATTGTAATTTTTTTAAATTTTTTTTGAGATGGCATATTTTCAAAAACTATTTTTTTTTTATCAAAAAATTTCTATTCGAAAAATTTTTTCAAGAAAAAAAAATTAAAAATGTTTTTTTTCATAGAGAATTTCGATGTGTGTATGTGCGATTTGTTTTTTAGTTTTTTGCTCGCCTCGTTCTCGAGATATGTACTGTAAAGTTTTTAAAAAAATATCAATCAAGCTGAAATTTCATATTTTTTATTATTTATGTTTGTTCATCAACGCTAAAAATTTGAAACAAATCAAACGCATTTAGTGTGAACCTCGTCCATTTTGGTATGGAACGCCCCATATACTCAATTAAGCCAATATAAAAATACTCGTAATAAACATACATAAGTATAAAATCAGTTCGAAGCTTAAATCGTAATATCGGAATATAATTTTATGAGTGACTTTATTTAAGTTACGGGGTTGCATTCCCACTCGCGATCGAAAAAGTAGGTTAGAAAGGGAATTTTGTTTTCTAACGCAGAAAAAACATAAAAAACACTGAAGAAAACGACATGAATTTTCATGAAAATTTTTAGCTTATTAAATTCATAACTTGAGAAAAGGCCGTCGCATCAAAAAATCTCTAAAGAATTTGTGGCAAAAATGTTTGGTCCTCAAATCGTACGTACTAGAAACGTATCTTCCGTCTACATATTACAATGTGGTAGTTTTGATTTCATGTTTTTCTATCACAAGACATTCATGTAGCTTGATGGGTATTCTTAAGCTGAAATCTAATGCGGCGAAATCAATCAACCTCAGTCCGTTATGGGACTTATGGTCATAGGGGCTGACCATAGAGTCCTACTATTGGACTAAAGATAACTTCATTGTCAACCCTGGCGTCGAAGTCGTCAGATATGTTTTCCCGTCGTGGTGGGGAAGGCGCTCGTGAATGCGGTTTATTAAGTTGACGAATAGAGTTTTTGGCAACGGAATCCCTCTTCCACAAACAATTCGACATCGAACTTGCGCTTCTTTATAAATATGGCAGCTGTAGTGGACATTAATAGGTCTTCTTCTTCTTATACATATATATCCAAGGCAGATGCACGCTGCAGACTTCAATGGACCCCTACAACGAGTACGTCGGAGTGGTTCCGTTGAAGCTGCCCCTCTTTCTCCCGTGACTGGGTTGACGCAAAAGAAGGTCAAAGTATTCCGAGATCCTACAGGTTGGCTTCATTTAAATGCACACATTATTATGAATCATGCTACACTGTATATGTGTGTATACTTAATAAAAAAAAATACTTTCATATATGCATAAAATATGTATAAACATGCTTACATACTTACGTATGTACACAATTTTCAAAGTAAAAAAAAAAAAATAATATGTATTTGTATTCAAACTATACACACTTAGTTTTGCATTTTTTGCATAAAACATCATTTGTTTATACTATACGAAAATTATGTTTATAGAACTTACATAATTTGGTTTGTATGTTTCTATTGCAAATCTGAACTCTACCTGCTCTAAACCACCTTAACTAATAAGTGATTGGATAAAATATAAAAATACAATTAAAACAATTTAATAAAGTATAAAAAATGTATACATAACGATAATAAAGTTGTTTCGTTTTATTTTAGGATGCATTTTTCTTTTAAAATAACTGATAGCACTCAAAACTTATGCTGTCATGATGGTTCAAAAATGCATGTAGAAAAACTAAAGTCGGAATATTTATTTTCGGAATGTTTTTTCCCCATATAAAATACATGGACAACTGTGCGCGCTGAGAGCGACCTCTAAATATTTTTTTGATTTAAAAAAAAAAAAAAAATGAGGTACATTCTTTACGATATAGAATAATCATATGGGGTCAGAGCATTAAAATTCCGACTGGATTTTTTTTTTAACCACCCTAATGCGCTACCTACCATATGCTACTACCACAGTATCCACTTTACATTTGCTATTGTCAAATGGAACCAATAACAAACAAAATGCAAAAGTAAATAAATTAAGACGAGCTTAAATAAACCAATTTTTTGGAGGAAACCCGTAACGATTTTAAGCTACTAGCTTGCTTTTATGAAAAACTAGCAATTACCCGGCGTGCTTCGCTGCGCCTTAAATGTATTTTTGTGTTGTAACTCTCCCCCTAAGCTCTTATGGCCTCATTTACAAAATATTTTTAAAGAACTTTATGAAGTTAGATTTAAAAAAAATCGATCTATGAAGCATTGTTTATTTTTTTTTTGAGTTAATATATTTTCGAAGGTAATTAGAAAATATGTAAAGAACCGACTTTCTCTTGGAAATTTAATTTATAATCTTATAACTGGAGTCTACTATCGCACCCTTTCCTCAAACGTGTATTGATTCAATATTCAAATAACGTATATTTATATAATTTGAAAAAATCCACCTACTATACAAATATGTACAGCAATATTAACTAATATTTTCAAATGTTGTGAGAGGGAGTAACAAAACAAAATTACTTTTAAGGCGCAGCGAAGCACGCCGGGTATTCGCTAGTGTCAGATGAAATTAACTGAGCAAAGTACAATGAATAGCTGTTAAACAATGTTTCACGCACCGGCACCATCTACTTTAAATGAAACATACTTATTTTCGTGAGGGATACTCACACACCATATACTTTTCTATTGAAATATTTCCTGAATTTTCTTAGCTATAAACCTCCAACGAATGCAAAACCGTGGAAATCGGTTCGTGCGTTCTGGAGTTATAGCGTCAGGAAGGAAAACCCTACTTATTTTTATATTAATTTTTATATTAAAGAAGATTAAAGAACTGTCCGCATTACACAATTTTATTTTTCACAAAAACGGTATTCATAAATTTTTTAATTTTTTTTTTTATTTGGTTCCGCATATTTTTGACATAACAGCTTTCATTTTACCCATATTAAACAAATACACCTAAGATTACCCGGGTCCACGTTTTGGTCTGTATCCTCAACCCTAGTCACCCAGCTATATGAAAAGTGCTCAATCTTAAAGCATTCATGAACAGCTTTCATTTGATACCCATATTAAGAAAAATACACCCAAGGTTACCCAGGTCCAAGTTTTGGTCTATATCTCGAGACCCTAGTCACCCAGCTATATTGAAAAGTGTCATCTAGTCATGAATGCTTTCATTTGATACCCATATTGAAACAAATACATCCTAAGGTTACCCGGGTCCCCGTTTTGGTCTGTATCTCGAGACCCTAGTCACCCAGCTATATGAAAAGTGCTCAATCTTAAAGCATTCATGAAC
>NW_016158026.1:42896-59866 GCF_001687245.7 Rhagoletis zephyria
ACCTATATAAAAAGTGCTCTATCTTAAAGCATTCATGAACAGCTTTAATTTGATACCCATATTAAACAAATACATCCTAAGATTACCCGGGTCCACGTTTTGGTCTGTATCCCGAGACCCTAGTCACCCAGCTATATGAAAAGTGCTCAATCTTAAAGCATTCATGAACAGCTTTCATTTGATACCCATATTAAAAAAATACACCCAAGGTTACCCAGGTCCACGTTTTGGTCTATATCTCGAGACCCTAGTCACCCAGCTATATGAAAAGTGCTCAATCTTAAAGCATTCATGAACAGCTTTCATTTGATACCCATATTGAACAAATACACCCAATAGCTCAGTTATCGATAAATTTATCGAAAAATATCGATTTATCGAAAAATATCGATAGCCTATACTTCCTTCCAGACTATTAGCTGTCTGGATGTCAAATTTCAAGAAAATCCGTCTTGCCATTCTCACGTGATTGAGGAACAGAAGCGTGAACATCCAAACATCGCTACATTCACATGTATAATTAGGGGATTCACAAGACGTGTTAACCGTCGTAAAATCTTAAGGTTAACATCTTTTTTAATTAAAATGGTTTTAGGGGATTTCTAACTAAACCGAAATTCTTTTAAACTGATAAAGAATATATAATTAGCCAACCCTCCAACCATTTTAACCGCTATTTTACATAAACAAGTGTTAAGCTTAAGATTTTACGACGGTTAACACGTCTTGTGAATCCCCTAAATATTATTAAGATTAAGATTAAGATAATAGCGAAACAATTTTTGACCTTTTTTAAACGTCTGGGAAATGTACGCTGGACACCTGGAAGAGAAAGTTAGAGGATTTTCGTTTTTCTGTGAAATAAACAATAGTCGCAATTGCTTTCCTTTACAATTTTCCTATGATGCCAAAGCTAATTCTTCCACGAGTACAATAAATTTGGAATATTTTTTTTACATCTATTTTTTTCGTTGCTTATACTCGTAAAAAATCGCCCAAAATCCATGCCGAAAACAGCAAAAATTTTACGATATTTAATTTCTTTTGAATTTATTAGATATTGACTTTCGTTGAAAAGTACAGTCATGTGTGAAATAAATAGAATTTGATGGACTTACAATGATATTTAGCGTATAAACTAAGTTTATAAATTAAAATAAATTTTTATATAAATAAAAAAAATGTTGCGAAAATGATCATATCGAATGGCGCTTAGTCAGTCTTCGCGACTTAGTTGATAAAATCTCCAACGCGCGTTTAACGACATTTATCGAATGGCAATGAAAAATGCAATCTAAACGGCTAATATTAATTACGTATTTAGCACATTTTTTCCCAACTAAGCCACAACCGCCGTCACCTTTTCGTGCTCCTTCTGATTCAGCTCGCTGCCGTCATCATTCACAATTATAAACTGATCAGGATTGCTGTCTTCCAATGAGTCCTCCCCAACTTCAGCGCTGTTACGCACTTCATTATCAGTCTGATCAATCTGCGCTTGTTCTTCGGCCACTGCAGCATCAGTCAACTCTTCTTTGTTCACGCTATCTGATGACGCACCTGCTGGTGCTGCTGCTGCTGCTATAATGGAGCCAGCAGGAACGGGTGCAACGACAGCAGCGCCACCGCTTGCACTAGCATCGGCTTGCGGCCGATTGCCGCCTTGCAAGAAGGTTATAATACCTTGAAGAGGTCCTTGTGGTTGAGATGGAGCGGGGTTGGGTGTGTCACTGCCAGCAGCTGCTGCACCGCCAGCTTGTGGATTGCCGCCAACAAAATTACTAATTAGCGACTGTATGGGACCAGGCGGACGCGGTGTGGTCGAGTCGGCGGTGCTCAAGGTTTGTTGCTGACCGCCCAAGCTGGAGAGAGTATTCTGAAACTGGTTACCCAAACTGGTGGCGAATTGCTGTACGCCCTGGAGGGCCTGTGCCGTGGCGTTGGCAACACTCTGAGCAGCGTTTTGTACTTGCGTGATTGCGTTCTGTGGATTAAGGAAGCCGGGCAAGGTGGGTGCGGGCGTGGCAGGCTGATCGGCAGCTACCTGAGCGCTTTGCGCAGCCAATTGCTGCTGTTGCTGCTGGCCGGTTAATTGTCCAAAGAACTGACCGAGCGGCGAGTTTTGTATAAGCTGTTGCACAAAGTTTTGCTGTGTGGTGGTTTGCGTGGGTGTGGCTTGAGTAGCTGCGGCAACAGCTGCAGCTTGACGTACTTCATTGGCGGTGGCAGACTCATCGTTAGCAGAAACGGAAACTGCGGCGGCTTCATTCGATACCAGCTGCTGTACAGCTATGGCGTTCTGGGACTCAGCGGGCAAAGGGTCAACGATCAGTGAAGCAGATTTTAAAGTATCGCTGCCAATCGCTGCCTCAGCCGAGTTGGGCTCGGCAACCGGTAGGTCAGGGGCACTGAAATAGGTGGCGGCAGCGGCAGCAGCATCAGCATCAGCGGCGGCAGGCACGCCATTTTTCAACTCGGTGTTGATTTCCTGTGCTTGCTTGAGAAATTGCTGCGGCTGGCCGACACTCGGCAGCTCTGATCCCTTCTCTGCAATGGCAGCTGCCTGTAATAGCTCCTTATTTTCTTCGACTATCGCCTGTGTGATTTCCTGCTTAATAATTTGTTCGTCCTGCAAAGCATCCACAGTTTGCAAACTGTCGACGGTGTTAGTAGGCTCCACGATTTTCTCGGCAATCACTTCAGGTGCGAACGCTGGTGCTGGCACTGCTTCCGTTCCCAGACTCGTCTTCAGCTCTTCAGTTTTGACCGCCTGCTGGGGCTCTGACTGAATCTTGACCTTTTCGTTATCCAACTGCAGGCCGTCTGTTATAATTTGTACTGGTATCAGACTCTCTGTCCCCAATTCTGGTGCGGTGACTGCAATCGAATTCGCATGTCGATTTTGTCTATGCACAAGTCCGGCCTGTGCGCTGGCAGCCAAAATCAACAAGACGAGAGTAGGCGTTAAGCCAGTTGTAGTGCGGCGCATTTTCACTTGTCGCAGCTTGCTACTTGTTTACAGGTGTTAATGAATTTTTTATTTTTTTACTTCTTTTTCCCTTGACAAACGCCTTCGCATGCAAATTCAATATTGCGTACTCAATTTAATTAGCAAGTAAAAATTTCAACACTTGCAGCAATATAAACAATTTCACTATTAGCCAAAGCAATTGCTCGCACCGCTACCTATGACGCCCAACAGCCAAACGATACGAATGAAAGAGGAGACCAAAAAAATCAAATCAAACAAGGTTGGAACTTCAAATGTTGCTTCACTTTCAGCTCACGGCCGAAACTGTTTGATTTTCTGCTTCCGCAGCGCATTTATACTCGACGCGCCACTTGTGCGCCATGCCTTGGCACGCAGACGCAGTCGCAGCCGCAGCGGCAATCGCAACGCAGTGACAACAGCAACGCCCCAATGTGGGCTCCGGCGCGTCGCTCAGAGTTGTCGGCTCCAAAGACAAGCTTAGCCAAAGCACAGCGCTAAGTCAAGCCAAGTGCCGAGAGCCAATGCAGCGCTAAAGCATTTGATGGCGTAGGCCTTTTTGTTGTTGACGCAGGTAGGTAAGTACGTACATACGTATATACATACATAGTTAGTTGGCTCTTGGCTATTGTTGTTTTATACATCTGTATTGGCTGCATTTGCAGACATGGCTTTTAGCTGCTATCTAAGGAAGTTGCATCGCGTGAGAGGAAGTGTTTGGGCAGTTGTGCGAAAAATGCGCACACCGATGCGTGTTGCTTTGCCATCGAAGGTAAGATAAAAATAATATTGCAAGACTACTTTTTTTTGTGTTCTCCTTTAACGTTGTAGAGGAAGAACACAGTTGTAAGAATGATACTTTGGTAAGTATGTACGTCATTGCATTTGATTATATGTATGTACATACATACGTGCATACATACATATATATACTATATACATATGTTGGTACATATATTTTATTACAGCTTTTAGTATCTACATTTATTTACGGTACTTTTATTGAAGCGTAAATTGATTAAAATTTTAATAGCTTCAATAACGGTTTTCAATGCAAATGAAACTCAAGATGATAATATATGTACATGCGCATACATAATACCTGGCATGCATTTATTTATATATTTGTATGTGCATTGTAGAAAAGACCGTTCCACCTAAACAGAAATAAAAAGTTCGCGGTGCACCCCTGAGTCTAAAGTTTTGGCCGATCTTAGGGGTGCCTTTTTACATTTTTCCTCATATCTTCCGCAATTATAGCCAGATCTTAAATTATGATATATCGATGTTCTTGCCTTGAGGAGATATTTTTTTTTTACTCGAAAGTTTATTGATCTTAAGTAGATATCCCGTTCCAGTCTTTCGTAAGAAATTGTCAATTCTGGTATAAATCTTGAAAGATCTTTCCTGTCTTTCTGATAATGAGGAGGTCTTAGACACGGTGCACTCTAGAGCGATACCATATGCGGCGTGATAGCAAATCGTGTCGCTCGGCCGATACGCAAGCCATATTATGTCGCCGCAGTGTCGCTGTCGTGCAAGTGTGTACAGTTTTCAGCGTTTCCTACCAATTCCCACGCTTATTCCATCGCTTATCGCATCGCCTATCGTATAGTATCGCTCTAATGTGCACCGTGCCTAAGCGTTTTTCTGTTTATCTATTCGCAGTCAGTTTTCTATAAATTAAATGAGATTAAAAAATATATATTTCTTTATAAAATAAAAAAATATAAAACTAGAATTAAACTAAATTTAAAAAAAGTTAATAAATTAATTTAAAAAAATTAAATAAAATAAGCCCTTTAAAATTAAATGAAATTAAAAATACAAAATTTTCTTTTTAAAATAATGATTAGTTTTTAAAACATTATAGTACAATCTACGAATTAAAATAATTTCTTAAAAATTATGGTTTTCTTTTTAAACTATTAAATCTAAAACTAAACAAAAAGAGAAGAATATTTATAAATAAAAACAAGAAAAAAGATATACATACATATTTAAAAAAATTATCTAAAAATTTAATTAAAAAAAAGAAAAAGAGTAAGTTTTTAAAAAATTAAAAAATTTACATATAGATATGTATGGATATACTTTTTTTAAAAAGAATAAAATCGAAAACTTTTAAAACAAATCAAATTAAAATGACAGAAAATAAACGATGGAAAACCCCCGTCTACGCGGCCTTAGATCTCTCGAATGGCACGCCATTGCTTACACGCTCGGCCATTGCGACTGTTGAAGTAGGGTGAGCAAAATTATATTCAATTGAACTTGGGTTGAATCTAATAGAGTTGTTAAACTATGTATTGATGGTGACGCCATTCGATATTTTCGAAATTTTCAGTTCTCACTATCGATTAAAACTTTTTATATGAAAGTTTCAAGTATTTGTGGTATTTTCGTTACTATGCATTTTGATACAAATTAAAACTAGGCTTGTTACGGCATTAATAAAAAATAGCTTAGTTTTGTATTTAAACTTCATACATACATACTTACATATTGTGACAAAACGATATAAACGTGACATTTCGACCAGTTTTTGGTTTTTGTTTTTTTTTTTGTTTTTGAGAAATTATTTTCCTTTCACATACCAAATTTTCTACGACACTTTGTATGATAGGAAATACGTAACATTGTCAGCTGGGAAAAACAATTCGAAAGTGGGTTAAAAATTTTAAAAATATCGATGATAATAGAAATAAAAAACTATCGATACATCGATAGCGCTATCGATATTTTGACAACTCTAGTATCTAATTTCGATTTCAAACCGTCTTTCAAAAATTCTATTAGCAAATAAGGCAGCATGGTTGCAAATGATTTCAAGACTGAGCCTAGTATCTGCAAAGACAACGAGATAAATATGGTAACATCCGTTCAGAGTACATTTGAGATATGGTGTTGAACAATAACAAATAATTGCTGTCAAATATCTGCATCACCCTTGAATCACCCTATACATACATACATATGTACATATGTATGTGTGTATGTATAAGTATTAAGAAAAAGCCAACCATAAAACACTAATTACTGAAGACTATTTTGGCTCTATCTAAGAAATGCATATCTAATCAACAATTTAGAATTCTTAATTTTCCAATTAATTTGCTCGTTAATGATATCTACACGCATATATAAATATAAAAAACATTTTATTTTTAGATCCAGCGCACACTGACCTATTTTCCAACAAAAATATACATTCCTTAACTTTCAATTTTCCATTACGATTTCGTCTTTTTTACCAACAACCAAGAGTTGTTGTCTCTCTAAGCATACGGCTTGGCATCTAGCATCCCAGGCAATTGTGGCTAACCACCGGTGCGGATAATTTTACAAAAGGCATTGAGACAGACATCGAGTAGGTACATATTTTTCAAGCAGCCTAACCAGGCAAGGTCTAACCACTGCTACAGCAGCTAACTAAACACAATTCGTTGCAGCAGCTTTGCATGTGCACCACATAAAACAGTTCTATTCCGTTAATTGGGGTCATTCATGTTTACTTTCATTAGCGGTGAAGGTGATATGGCGCGCGCTTGCCAAGCTGATATGTCTGGTTGCACTTGGCGTGGCACTACTGCAACTGCTGCTTCAAAAAAACGTTTAACAAAAGCGGCGCCTTGAAAGCTTTGTTTCATTTTTAACTGCACATAACTACATGCATAATGAGAGAAATGCAAAATAGTACAAGTATTTAAAGTGAAATGCCAGTACATATGTAAATGTGCTTATCGACATTTACATACATATGTAGGTATGTATGTAGCTATATGACACCGAGTAAAAGTGTAGAGAATCACTGCAGCGGACGTAGAAAATCATGGCGTATGTAAATCGTTTAGCTCCACTGATACGACGCATAATAAATTAAGTGGTGAGATTTTCAAAAGGACCGAACTCACTCACTAAATGAACCAACAGAGGCCGCATGGCTAATAGGCAAGAAAGCGGTTAGCTGCGATTTATTTAAATGCATTGCTGCATTTTTTAAATTAAGTATTTGTAGTTAATGAGATAAACTTAACTATTTTTAGACCAAAATGCTTAAGATTAGCATAAAGTTTAAATTTTTTTTTTTAATGAAAAGTAGAACAAAATCAGATTAAATATTCATTAAATGGAAACCAATCNTTTTTAGACCAAAATGCTTAAGATTAGCATAAAGTTTAAATTTTTTTTTTAATGAAAAGTAGAACAAAATCAGATTAAATATTCATTAAATGGAAACCAATACCAACAATTTTGTCGCTCGATTAGACTCGAATTTTAATTGCAGCCGTTAGGAATAGTTGTGGTCCATTAATGCAGTACCAAATGTAGCCCATGAAGACTGAAGACTAGTCCTAGTCTAATTTTTTTGAGAGACAAGTCGCCACAATTTTTTTTTTCTGGATACAATTTTCGAAAGAGCTGGAGTATTTAATTCAGGAAAATTTTATCACATTTGAATAGATCAATTCAAAAATCTAATTGACTATATCAAAGATCGGTTAATTGCAATTGGCATTTTCTAAATTGCGTTATTTTGTTATTGAACGAGCATAACTGACTTTTAACAGGTTGAAATTAAAGAAGCAAGATAGAATGTTTGCTTTCTACGGCTGTTGGACTTCACCAAGACTCATTGGCAGACAGTATAAATTCTTAAATGTCAATTTCAATTACAGAGCTAGTATATAACGAATGGATAAACGGAGGCATGTACATTTGGATAGATACGCAAATGTATTTATGTATGTTAGGGTGGTTCTTAAAAAATAAAAACCGAAAGTTTGTATGGGATCCCACTTTTTTCCTTTACTTTTAAGAAAATTTCAACATTTATAAAACCATTTTTAGGGGTCGCTAACAAGCTTTAAAAAATTTAGATGTGATATATTTGACATATTGTTGAAATCTAATTATATGCAGTATTTTTGAAATCCTTTCTAAGCTCTAAATAACATTGGTTTACAAATAATTTTCTTGTAAAATATAAAAGAGGTCATGTACAGAAAGATTTAGTAAAAATTTCCTCAAAACGCATTTTTTTGATTTTTTCTATGGGCAGGTTTTTGGAATATGTACATAATGCTATTTTTGTGAGTTTTCAGGGTATGATTTCGTTCAAGAACTTGTTTGCAATTCAAAATCACTTTGTTGGTAAGACTATTAGAATTACGCATCAAACGACATACCACTGGATTAATCTGATTAAAACTCGCAGAGTTATCTGGGCAAACTAAAAATATTTTATCAGGGGAAAAAAATGTTGTCGAATTTTTGCGATTTAAAAAGCAGAAATCGGTTCAAATGAAATTTTTTCATAAGAAATTGTAAAAATCAGCAAAGGGCTCGGGGGACCTTCCACAATTTTTTCTCTTGCCGAATGTTTATGAAATGTTTATATATTTTTTTAATATTTTGTACACATATTAACCAAACACAATTCCACAATTTCCACAATTTTTTCTCTTGCCGAATGTTTATGAAATGTTTATATATTTTTTTAATATTTTGTACACATATTAACCAAACATTTAGTTAAGCAATCCAAGAACATTTCAAATTTAAATTGGCTGAAAAAATATTATAAGCTTTAGTTGGCATGGCAACGATAGCTTTTTATAAAAATCACCAATACGTCTGGGGTTGCCCCGTTTTCTACCATAACATTTTTCCCCAATACAAAACTTGGACTACTCTAAAGCCAGAGTGCACCGACCCCATATAAACAATGGACAAAAATATAAGAAGTGGTCGGGATTTGTTGAAACTTTACTCCTAAAAGTTAATTTGAGAAATGGAATCAGTTTTCTTGTACCGGTTACCAATTTCAAAAGAACCGGATTTTTGTACCGGTTATCAATTTCGAAAAAAACTGCCGTAGTTATGCCAATTTTTTTAGTTAAATATATAGTTTAAAGATTAGATACTCTGCATATCAATTTAGTAATTTCATTTTCCAATTTCCTTTTTTTTTCAAACTACACTTGAGTGGAAGGTGAGCGTTTTTATTTTCCGTTTTGGCGCATTTTGAACAACATCCATACTAATGCTTTAGAAATATTTGTAGGTAAACTAGCTGACCTAGCCGTATTAGCCAAGTGTTCCGGAAAGTGGTTAAAATATAGGCTGAATGTATGTACTGTGTAGTATTCCATATAACATTATGCAAACTGACAATTACTATGAATTAGTACATACATATTTGAGAAATTTTAATATTTTCAAAACCTGGTAGCGACCCGAAAAAAATTATTTTAAAATTTTGAAATTTTCGTGGATGTCTTTATTTTGTACGTAGAAGTTAATATAATAAGATCCACCTTAATACACATATGTATACTCATTTACAGTTGTTTATGTACAAACACCCGTATACATACATACATATGTAATTACGGCAAATTAAACATAGTAGTAGCCTACCTTATATTGCACACTGGTTTGATCAACTGGTTCTGAGCAATTCCACACACATACATACATATTTACTTCCTTTGCTTACCACCGTGCCCTTTTTCTGCAGTAAATAAAAACATATCTTTATACATACATACATACATACATATGTATAAATTGCATTGACCAAACTAAGATCAATTTACTCTTCCTTATTTATTCGCTTCTCTGAGCCATTTTTCAATGTTGTCACCAAAGGGGTCACTAACATTTGGAAATGCTGCCATAAAAAAATAAAATAAAATAAAAGGATACATAAATTCTTGCAGAAGATTTAAGTATAAAATAAATATAAAGCACCAAGTAGGGCTTAAACATCTGCTTGCCAATCTTCAAAGAACGATTGCAGTGCGCTGTATGGGAGCTTTTCCTACAACACCTGGGGCTCCGCTGGAGGCACTGCAAAATCGACCGTCACTTCAAATTTTTATCCGAAGGGAGGCTACCTGTAGGCTTAAAAGAAACTAGTAAACCCGGATGGCGTTAAAACGCCAAAAATCGAATTTAACTTTTTAAACAGGAGAAACCCTATTCAAAATAGAGAAACAATGTAATGGGGGGACCCATAAAAAATCGTTAAGGTGAAAAAATTTTAAAACAAACAATTGGATATGATTATTGGAAGTCACCTGAAGAGAAACAGAGTTTTCCTAGCGAAAAATATTGATTCAATAATTCCATACATTTTGCACAAAAATACTTTTTTCTCATGTAAAACACATGGAAAACTTTGAGCGACCACTAAATATTTATTCGAAATAAAAAATACACTAAGGGTACTCATATATACGCGCAAGTTTCATATTTGGGCAATTGGGCAACTTTGCGGCATGTGTTTCATGAGGACCATTTTATATCTTATGCAATCTCTGACATTTAATTATTTGACTATACTTAATTTATAAAGTTGAACAATTGAAACTCAAATTTGAGTAAATATTTAAGTCTTACCCATGATAAAAATATAGTAAGGTAGAACCGCTGAGAGTCACTTTTAAAATTCTTGACGTTTCCAAACAATTTAATTTTTAAATTTACTCACAAACTCACACACACATTTTCATTTTCAATCTCAAGCAACAACAATTTCGAACAATTTAAATTTTTTATTTTCACTTTTATATGATTTTAAAATGTTGGCAAACTTCAAGAAAAAATCATGGCCGACAAATTGAGAGAACGGTTCTACCTTGCTATATTTTTATCATGGTCTTACCGCAATTATTTCGAAAAAGCATTGAGCACAAACCAAAATGAATGTAAACAAAATAGCTGATTGAGGGTTGCACAGCACACTGCGCAAAGTTGCGCTACAAAATTGCCGCGCAAAGATTCCCTTTTTGTGCAAATGGCTTTCCATACAAATTTTGACATTTCATTTGCGAGGGTTTAAAATTGCACAGTTTGCCCAGTTTGCGAGAGTTTTGCGCTTTTAAATGAGTACCCTTACTAGTATTTTCTGAACATTTGCATTCGACTTTTTATAGCGAGGGTAGGGAGTCGAATTTTACATAAGTAATTTCCGACCGAGAAAATTGAAGTATTACATTAGTCTTGAATGAAAAGAGAAATCGATTAAGCGCGACTGTCTGTCCGTCCGTCTGTGCACACGATAACTCGAGTAAAAATTGAGATATATATCTTGACGAAACTTGGTACGTGCACCAAATGGCCGAAATTTTTTAAAATCGAACAGTAACCACGCCCACATCCCATATAACGGTAATTTAAAGAAATACAAAATCTTCGATAAATCAGTAAATATTGAAGCTAATTTATTCAAAATTGATGCTTGCAACAATTCTTTATCAAGAAATACGGTTATGGTAAAATTTTGGAAAATGGGCGTGGCACCGCCCACTTATGATCACATATATGTATCTCGGTAACCGTTCTACCAATTTGTACCAAACTCGGTATGGTTATTGTGCTTGCCACACAAAAGCAAAACATTCGAAATTATTGAAATTGGACTAAAATTGCGGCTTTTCATATAACGGTAAATTTTTGAAATGCTTGAAACTTCAATACTTCGAAATTTAAGGACGCTAACTTACTCAAAATTGATACACCCTGGCGTACCATGTAGCGGTAGCTTTAAGAAAGGTGAAAAACATATATTTAATACTTACTTTTTTATGTATATTACCGCATAACTTTGGACCACGTTAACCGATTTCGATAATTCTTTTTTCATCAGAAATCTGGTACCTCAAGGGTGGTCCCATAGTAATTTTGTTTAGATCCGATAATGGGATCGTGAAGAAATTAACGATAATCTTAAATTTTTATATGAGAATTGAAATCGGTTTTGTTTTTTGCTTAAGAATTTCTTGTATTACTACAAGAACCAATGTGCAGCTTGAAACGGGTTTTATCGTCTGAAAAGCCCGGTGTATTTTTGCACGTTGGTCTTTTCAGATGGTAAAAAGTAAAAGATTGTTGTTTTTTGACGGATGCGTGAGGGGAATGTTCGCATTTTAGTCACATAAATTAACGAGTAGAATTTATGATTTCGGATTGGTGAATTATGCCCGTAAAAATTTCTCTATATCCCATAAAACAATAAAGCAACTCTAATTTGTCAATAAGGCTTCAAAGCTTCTTTCATGATATCAAAGCAATTAAACAATTAAGCAAATAACTGAAAGTTTTAATGCACTTAAGAAATTGGCAGGAAATTCATTAACTTAATTTTGATGGATTCATTGAATGGTATCAACTCAAGAGCCAGTTTTATTGAAAATACGATAGATAACATTTATTATTGTTTGCTAATTTAATTGTTGTAAAAATCCAGCATGAATAACACAATCGTTTTGCAACATATGTGTGTATGTATGTATGCACAAGGACAGCCATGGGAAAAATTAAATTGAGTGCATAAAAAATAAAAACAACCGGGAAAAGCAACCACACTAATGCATCATAGGTAATTGCAACATTGCCAGCCAGGCAGCCAGTCAGTCAACCAGCCAAACACGGCTACGGCGGATATTTGTGGTAACATTGAAGAAAAAACACCACACTTGCTGTTGATGCAACAAAACTACAGGCATGAATGTACACCGTCCGGTTGTTGGATTGGCAGCAATCGCGCCTGTCTGCCCCACCGTGAACTTGACATTGCAACGCATTTTGATGCTAGAGCAAACGTTGTTTGCTGCTTATAAAATATGCCGGCCGGCGAAAATTGCCAAAGCGAATAAATGTAGTCAGTTCATACATATATGTCAATATGTACTTTTGTATGTATCGATTTAGTATAATAGTAGATATATGTATTTGGTTTGCAATAGCAACATTTTGTTGCATGTACCAATGTTGTGTCGCGTGTGGCACGTTGCACTGCCGCTTTTGATTTCGCACTTTGTATCAGCTTTGCTGTCATTATGCATTTACCTTTTCTGGTTTTTAGTTACATTTTTCTTCTTCTTCTTCTTCTTGTCATTGCCAAGTAACTTTCTTACTTGCGATTGCAACATCATTTGATTTCATTTGCTTTTGCAACTCTCAATGTGGCTGATTACCTGTCGGTTGGCTCCTCAGTAAGTGTTTACCTTTTTAAGGTAGAATTTTTTGCAACAAGTTATTCTTGTTTACTTAAATAAAACTCGTCGATAATACACATGTGCGTGTTAGTGCTCTTTATTTGTTTGTTTGTTTGTCCGTGTTTGTAAGACTGCTTCCTTTTTGCCACTGCCGATAAAAAGTGGTGTCTGTTTGATTTCCTTTGGTGTCTGATTTTATCTGCAGGTTTCTTGAGACCATCATGCAGCTAGGCCACATTGCTTTTAAGCATAAATTGTGGAAACCAATGCGAGCACATACATACATACTTATGGGCATGCAGCATATATGTACATAAATGTTGCATCACAAGGACATTGACCTTTTTGGCAGAAATTTGTATTTTTCGGCACATTGCTAGCCCTTAAGAAAGAGCTCAAAATTTGTTTGATGATAATTTTTTACCACAAAAAAAAAGATAATTTTTTAATTTAATTTTGTGGTATTTTTTTCTTATGAGAAAATGGAAAAGATTTTTCTTTCATTCTAAGTACGAGTCTGTATTAAAATATTTATATAATAATAATTATAATAATATTAATAATTATTTCTTCAGAAAAACTTTCAATATTATATGGTACAAAATCGAATCTTAAACAAAATTTGGAACATGGTCGAATTCAATATTTAGTATTATAGTTAACTCCACTTTTCGGTCAAAATAATGCGGGTGACAAACGGGCTCGCTGATTTGCATAAACAGCCTTTATTTGCTTTAACTGATGCATTTTCCTCTTTCAAATGCGCATAAGCAGCCGAACAAATACACGAAACTTTTGGGAATTAACTCGGATCAGGGGAGTTTTCGAGATGACAACACTGGTAAAAACGGCAAGCTGTTGTTTTTTGAAGACAACTCCTGCCTGGCTACTACTCTTTCTTAATCCGATGATAGTGATTTCGGCAAAGCATTAATAATAATACTAACCATATTCTTATAAAAAATTAGTGGAAAAAAGTTAAAATTAAAAAAGTGTGCATACATTGTGAATAATTCTGTGTGTCAATAATTTTGTGCGGGACTGTATATGTACATTTCAATGATTACAAAGAAAAATATTTTTAGTTATTAAATAAATTAAATTTTAAGTAAAAGGAAAACAATATTCTTTCAAAATTAAATACATAGTACATATATCGATGGCTGAGTGGAAGATCGACCTATCTCGGCCGCCAGTTCGAAAACGCCCTATCTCAGAAAACTTTTCAAGAATGCCCTAATTCAGAATTCGATTCAAAAACGCCCTATTTCAGAATTTTGTTGAAGAACGCCCTATCTCAGAACTCGGTTCAAAAACGCCCAATCTCAAACGAAAATACATTGAAAATAAGCTGAGATAGGGCGTTTTTGAATCAGCATCTAGAATAGGGCGTTCTTCAACCAAATTCCGAGATAGGGCGTTCTTGATAAGTTTTCTGAGATAGAGCGTTGTTGAAAATTTTTCTGAGATAAGACGTTTTCGTACTGGCTGCCGAGATAGGTCGTTCTTCCACTCAGCCATCGATATGTAGTATATATGGAAAAGGCGTAACTCATATCGTCGCTGAAATACAAAAAGCCGTAACTAACTAATAATCCATTAATTCACTTTTTGATGCACTTCATCGAATTATTGGTCTCCACATCGTTTTATGCAATAAAAATTTTTAGTTAGTTATGGCTTTTTTGCATTTCAACGACGCTCCATACTATACTAACGATATGTATGTATAAAACGCCGTGCTACTACATAATTGCTTATCAATCACCACCCTGCAGTAAAATTTAGAGACAGTCTGTTAAAGCGCTAGTTCCGCCCTATACATTTCAGAACTATCTCTGAACTAGTGCAAAACGGCTGCAAAGAGGGACAGTTGAGACTTTTGGTGTGCTAGTTGCGCTCTGTTGAGAAGTAAATGCACAAATTCTTACTTCTCGTACAATACTAAAATAGCTCAGCGGGAAGACCTCCTACTCTAAGATCGTTGGTCGCGGGTTTTCATATCGCGGTGGAGGAGGAAGTTGTGATTTTCAGATTTAATAAATTTAAATCAAATTGTTGAGTACCGCTTAATAATTGAAGAGAAAACGATCAAATTTAATATATGTAAATGAAATGAATATGAATAAAAGAATAAAAAATTAAATAAAATGCTCCAATCTGTAAAAGAACAGAAAAAATTAAAAAAAATTCAAAAAATCTAATAATCAAAATTTTTTTCATAAAAAGGTTATTGTCGCAGATCTGTCCGAAATGGAAACAGTTCAGAAAAGAAAAATATCCAATAATCTAGTTTCAAAATTTTTTCTCATAAAAAACTTATTGTCCCAGAACTGTTGAAAATGGAACGAGTTCAGAACTAGTTCGAAAGTTCTGCAGAGGTAGCAATTTCCACTTCGTAGGACATCGCCATGTAAAAAGAGACAGTTGAAAGCATGGCGTTGGGATAGATCGAGAACCAGTACCGCCTTTTAAGAGCTAGTTCTGCGCTAGTTCTGAACTAGGGCGATTTACTGCAAGGCAATTTGTATAGACATACATACATACATTTTCTATATATATATAGAATGATTCATGGGCCATGAATCATGGCTCATCTACCTACTCTACTCAGTGTTGCCAGAAAAACACTTCGTTTGGAGCTAAAACGGTCGAAAATAAGAGCAAAACAAAGCAAACCAAAATGAGGTGCATAGATTTCGAACTCAATGCTACGGCACTTATATGTATGCATACACTTATATAAACTGGATAATTAAGTAAAAAATACTGTACAATCTATAAGAATCTGCAATTTCAGATATTTGAATTGACTAAAAACACGGGTTACGAATAACTTTTTCGTAAAATTTTTCTGAAAAGTTGTATTTTCTTCTGATTAATTTTTGAATTCTTTAACCTAGATCCGAGAGATATTGGTGGAGTCTGTATTTTCCCGTGGATACACATATATGTTTTTCCACTGCATTTCTAAATTTTTAGTTTAATCAACGCTTAAGTTTTGGCTTTCCTTTCCTACCGTGGCCGTCTGAGAGAGCTCGAATTACTGTCCGATATAGTTTGTGTGCTCCCGCGCACGTTGTAGAAACTGGTCGACTTAGTACTTGCCCGCTTTCCATTTTTTTACGCGCCATTTGTATTAATACTGTATATTTTTTTAAATATTAATCGAAATGGAATAACATGAAGGTATCGCTGAGATCACCAAAGCCAAATAAATTTTAGTCAACACTTGTACAATGAAATTAGACATTTTTAATTTTAGTATATTACCAAATACAACTGAAACTTTCTGGAGCTAAAGGTTTTGAAAAGAGCTAAAAAAAAGAGCTAGGAGCTAAAGCCCAATTTTTGAAGCTAAAAAAAAAAAAATTAAGAGCTAAATCTAACTCCAAAAGCACCAAACTGGCAACACTGACTCTACTCGGCGGCATTTAGTGAACAAAGTGATACTGGCCACACATTCTGTCGTTTGTGCTCGCGACTGCTGAATCAACATACAGCATTATAACACTCAGGCAACTAGTGTGTTCTGGTGTTTTCTTAATGTGGTGTTAGTAAAGCGCAAATGAACCACTAAATATAGCATTTCGCTACAAAGCGTGTATTTATTTTCGTCAGCTCTATAAGTGCTATGGGCATTATTATTAGCTATAAGCAATTCCCAAACTGCTTATAGAAGAAGGTGTATAGTAAGTTCGTCGTGTGCTAAGCAAAGCATACTTACCTGGCGTAGAGGTTACCGTGATCATGAAGGCGGTTCCTCCGGAGTGAGGCTTGGCCATTGCACTTTAGGTTGAGTTGACCTCCGCGATTATTCCTAATGCGAATAACTCGTGCGTGTAATTTTTGATAGCCGGGAATGGCGTTCGCGCCGTCCCGACATTAATGAATACATTTATAGGGGTATTTTGGCAGCTGGACTGACATACGTACATACATACGTGGGAATGTCAGTGGCAAAAATACATCGA
>NW_016158026.1:59876-171458 GCF_001687245.7 Rhagoletis zephyria
GATGAGCCAAGCTGGTTTAGCGTTGACCATCGTGATGAGCCAAGCTGGTTTAGCGTTGACCATGCTGAAAATGCCAGCGACTTATCACTTCACTAAGTTCAGCGAAGAGATATTTGAGAATTGCATAAAAAATGCATACCCAATTAAGAACGAGCGAAATACTTTTAAACACAAGTGCGTGTGTGTGTTCGCTGCACTTGGTTTATGCGGGAATGCAATATAAATGCGTGTGGGTGTTCGCTGTTCTTTGTTTATGCGGGAAATGCATAAGTCGCTTAAACAGATGTTTTTATTTGATAGGATATGCATCGATTTGCATAAGATTTCTCAGATAACATTTCAACACAACAATTGTACAAAATTTTAAATAAATTACTGCAAGCAGCTGATAGTTTCTGAGAAACTAATTAACAAAAAAAAATAAAACTCGTATTTTTTTTCCCCTGTTTAAGTTTGATTTTTTTTAATTTCCTCATCAAAAAAACGACAAACAAAATTCAAATTTTGTAATCCAGTGTTTTTAATAATATTTTTGACTGGCGGTGTTGTGCATTTTCTTGCATATAAAGGATGTTCGACAGTTACTTTTATATGGAAGAAAGAAAATTTGATGGGCTATAAAACTGCAAACCTAAAATTAAGAAAAAAAAAATCTGAATAAAAAGTTTAAAATTTTTCTTAAAGTTGTTTGTTGAATTTTGATAACTTTCGTACGACGTTTTAAATGTGGTTCTGGTTATGTAATTAGCCTAGGCATATTCAACAAGGTAGAAGTGACAACTCAGTCGTGCTCTCTCATACTGACTGTAATGTCAAAAACCGTAAACAAAGAAATTATGTTGTTGTTATGCATGCACCATATTTGATAAAATTCAATAACTATGAAATGAAAGTTTTTGTAAATATGAAGATATTTAAAATCACATTAAAATCGGCTTCATTTTAGTTTTTGTATTTTCGTTTAATGTATGTAAATGTTGAAATGCATACTTACTAAAAATTAAACACTAAATGAAACACAATTATTTATAAACCCGTTTTGGCAATTTTCTTGTTTTTATTAGCCCAATGTTTTTGAGCATTTATTTTTTTATTCCAATACTTAATTCTAGAGTATATTCGACATTAAAAAAAAAATTTTTGATTCTTTCTTCTAAATTTACATCGGAACTTAACTTCAATAACTCAGCTATTAAATTTTTGCAATGCGAAATTCCTTTCCAATAAATTTATTAAAAATTACTTCCAGTTTCTTTATGTCCACAAGGAATTCTGGTTTAGGTTTTATCATACCACCATTTGAAATTTGGTCTATCCATGTATATGAGTAGGAGATTTTCTCTTCATATTCAGTAATGCTTAATTTCCGTATGATAAATCCAGCTATGTATGAAAAGTAAAATCACGACTCTTTTCACATGGCAGTACGAAAAAAGGAAAAGGGATGTTAAGAACCAGAACGTCGAACTTATAACAGTAAATGGTGATCTAAAGCGGTAAATTTAGTGGAAGGAAATTGTATCCGGTCGTGCTTGTTTATGGCAGACTTACTCAGTTTGGGTCTGTGCATCAACAACTTCGTCCCCACAGACACCTCAGGAACGGCCGACACTTCAGATAACTTAAGCTTTGAGGAATTGTATGGTAGAGGTACTGCACCTGGGAACAAACGCGTCCGCTGTGAAATATNATGTTGAAATGCATACTTACTAAAAATTAAACACTAAATGAAACACAATTATTTATAAACCCGTTTTGGCAATTTTCTTGTTTTTATTAGCCCAATGTTTTTGAGCATTTATTTTTTTATTCCAATACTTAATTCTAGAGTATATTCGACATTAAAAAAAAAATTTTTGATTCTTTCTTCTAAATTTACATCGGAACTTAACTTCAATAACTCAGCTATTAAATTTTTGCAATGCGAAATTCCTTTCCAATAAATTTATTAAAAATTACTTCCAGTTTCTTTATGTCCACAAGGAATTCTGGTTTAGGTTTTATCATACCACCATTTGAAATTTGGTCTATCCATGTATATGAGTAGGAGATTTTCTCTTCATATTCAGTAATGCTTAATTTCCGTATGATAAATCCAGCTATGTATGAAAAGTAAAATCACGACTCTTTTCACATGGCAGTACGAAAAAAGGAAAAGGGATGTTAAGAACCAGAACGTCGAACTTATAACAGTAAATGGTGATCTAAAGCGGTAAATTTAGTGGAAGGAAATTGTATCCGGTCGTGCTTGTTTATGGCAGACTTACTCAGTTTGGGTCTGTGCATCAACAACTTCGTCCCCACAGACACCTCAGGAACGGCCGACACTTCAGATAACTTAAGCTTTGAGGAATTGTATGGTAGAGGTACTGCACCTGGGAACAAACGCGTCCGCTGTGAAATATTCGGCTGTGATGGGCAACAAATAAAGTCACTGCCCACTAAAATGGTGTTCGCGCACACGCGAAGAGTCTCCTAATGGAACGTCCTAATGGAGGTTTAAAATAACGCACAAGTTTGTTGTCCTGGCTCTTGCCGCACAGAGCGCACCGCTCGTAATTCCTTTTCATTTTATTTTTGTATGTATGTATGTATTTAAAATCAGTCGCACAGCTCAAAATTGAAAATTGAAATTAAAAAATTAAAATTTTGAATTGTATAGGGTTAAGAGTTGACATTACAGTCGCAGTTCAAAAGAGAGAAATGTCGAAATCACTTCTATCTTGTTATGCCTTGTAATTAGCTACACTTTTATACAAAAAATGAAAACATTTAATAAACAAAAAAAAATGCGTAAATCTGATAAAAAATGTTACTTAACTTGATCAGCTGACCCCAAGTGTATGTATGTACAGTAGGGTGGTCCAAAAAAAATTTAAATGTTAACTCCCACCACTAGGATTTTTCTAAATAAAAAAATTGTATATGAATTATTTTATAAGGCGAAAAAATGGTATAGAATTTTGAAATTCAATGTTTTTCGATCGCAAAACTCTGTTTATTTTTAGGAGACTTCTAATAACAATACTCAATTGTTTATTTAACCATTTAACTAATGAGAATATATATTTGGAACATATCCGATTCTTGTAGTTTAAAAATTTGATGTTAACTACATATCTACATACATATGTGTTTATTTGTTATTGCAGCATTACCAAATTAGCATAATTACAAAACATAACATACGTATGTATGTACGCATTCAAACATTTCTTTGACACATCGATGACTGTAAATATTGACCTTTAAAATTATAACATAAACAATATTGCGTAGTAAAAAGTTCACATGACCTTCGCCTGATTTCTTCTTCTGAAAAATTGCACTAAGAAATTTGCAAGCCACACGAAGGTCGTTGTTTGCAAAAGCGCACCCAAATTGTTCACATATGGCAGCATAAAAATATTGTATAGAAAAAGATTCAAAACAAAATAATTTCACACCTTTTTCGATTACCAACAGTTGGTTCAAAAGAGGTATGTATTTCTGTTTGACATAATTTGATGTTTGAATTTTAAAGTATGTGGGGGCTTGCTTAACCAAGCAGATGTGTGTATGTACATATGTATTATGTATATATGTATGTATGTGTACCATTAGCAGAACCTATGGATATTTTTCCTACAGATAAAGCTACTAGTTGTGAACTAGAATGGTAGCTAGGGTGCCACTCCTGAGGTCAGAAGTTCAAGTCCTCGGGCAGGGGTTTTTCCTGCTTAATTTAATATAGATATATATATTTTTTTTAACAGCAGAAATAATGGACTCGCCTTCTTTTGACCAGTTTTGGCTAAATTTCTTCGGTTTATTTAATGTTTAATATTTTTTTATAAAAGTCTAGCTAGCTATACAACCAACACTATATAAATCCACATTTCAAACTTAGTGCAAAAATTATAAAGATTTTGGTATGTAGTGTTACAGCTCATTTAATTTTAGTTTAGTAAAGTGCAAGTCTAAAGTGGCTATAAAATATCGTTGATTTTTAATAATTTTTTTTAGTAAAAATTTTGAATAAAAGTTGAAACTTTGTTGAATTATTATAATTTTTTTTTTCAAAATTTGAAATGTTTGTGAAATGAGCTGGACTTTTTAAAAAATTAAAAAATTAATAAACAGCAAATAAACAAAAGAAAAATAGTCCAAACTGGGCCAAATAAGGCGAGTCTATTAATATAGAAAGGTCCTAACTCATTTAATATCGAAATTCACTTCTGCACAGAAGCCAGTAGATCCCTCTCGAACTCTTTACCCAATTTAAAATCAACTACTACATTACTTAAAAAAAGTTTTTAAGATTATATAAATGAAGAAAATCGCTAATGAAGAGCTTTAGATTTTATAAAGATTTATAGATATGTAAGTATGTATATACAAAAAAAAAAAAAATGGACATGCTCATACTAATTAACGACATTTTTCATGAAATTCGGGGTAACAACTTTTACTACAGTTTTTACTGAAAATCGATCCGCTAAGCTTAGTTTTATGCATAAGGCCCACAGATTTTCAAGAACTCGATATCATTTCTACGAAAAAATGTTTTTTTCCCATACAAAACAGAGAAAACTTCATGGGCTTTGAGGCAGTTCTAAATATCACTATTTTTAACAAAAAAATCGGGTATTCTTTTCTCCATTTAGAAAAACCCTACGGAGTGGGAGCTTAACATTTTAAATTTTTTTTGAACCACCCTAACGTACATGAAATGCAAAAAGCCGCAGCTGGCAAAAAATTCAAATTCACTTTTTGATTACAACAAAAAGAAAATTATTAGTTACGACTTTATGCATTTCAGGTGAGGAAATGCAGATACATACATATGCACATATGTATGTATTTATATATGCCTAAGGAGTTTAAAAAAGTTGTAGCAGCGAAATGATCACGGATTGCTCTCAATTAAATTGTGTTCAAAGTTAAGTTAAATTTTTATGACAACAATTAATTAACCATTCAACAGCCATTCACTGGTGTAAAAGTGAGGCAATAAAACACCTAACGGGATCATCTATCTACAATTTTTATTGCAAATTTAAAATAAAACCGGTGGACTGACTTTTTTTCGTGGCGTTTTGCGCATTTTGTGGAAGTACATTAAAAGAAAGTAAAAGTGGTTTCCGAACATAAAAAAAATAAAAAGTAAAAATAAGTCACTTAAAAAATTCAACTGCGTAGCAAAAGATTATGCAAGCAGATGGCACCACCGATGCGACGCTGGGCGTAGGTACTCCCATTTCCAATTGTGTGATATTCATCAATTCTTCAAGGCACGTCCATGCCACATCTATGTATGTGCATACATATGTCCATCCGTACACCATTGCATAAATAAATACATTTGTTAAAGTGCAGAGATAAGTGCAAATATCACTCACTAAAACGTTGTAGTTGTCAATAAATATCGTTTAAATCTGAACATGTGCCAGCCACAATGGCCAACCGCGCAAATGAATTCATTTATATACATACATATTTATTTGTTAAAAAGTCAATGAGTTTTTTCACTTACTGTCTTGGATGCGTGCATACAAAAAAAAAAATGTATGTAGATATGCGCCTTGTATGTTAAGTATTTTTGTATGCATCTACTTGTAGAAATTAACGCCAAGCTGTTGAATGCAGCTTATGGGAGCGTATTGAATTTTGATTCATTTGAATGAAAGCCTGCCAATCGGATAATGCCAATTTATAGCTACCGTGCAACTTCCGTTTTGAATGTACATTGTATGTATATCCCCCTACATAAATATGTATGTATGTATATCGACAGTTGGATGAACCTAGGTGGTGGGAAAATAATCATATGTACATACATATGTGCGTGTTTATGTAAGATCATTTAAGAAAAAGTACATTTAAAAAATGTATTAAGAAAGTACTTATTTATTATAAACATACTCAATGCTTGCTGCCGAAATCTATAAGGTTTTTGAGCAATAGCAACGGGTGAAAGCATAGACAGACGCCAGCGTTCATCCGGATTAACTCGTTATTTCGGAATTAGGTCGGGAATTAACTGCAGCTGATACGGATTACGTCCTAGAGTTAATTTCCAAAATTAATTCGGATAATGTCAATTTTCGACTGGCCAAAACGGCCTAGAATAAAAATATACAAAGCAAACAAGTGTGCAAGCAAAGTGAGCGATCTTGGCATCGGCGATAGCTGAGTTGTCAGAATTGTGTACTATAACTCACTTCCACCCAGGTTCGAGCCCCACTCCAAGAGATTCTTAAAATTAGCTTTTTTGCTTTAATTTATTTTTTTTTTTAATTATAAATGTTATTTAATTCTATCTAATTTTTTTTGGTGTTTTGTTACTTCACATAATTATTTCCCGCGAAGCTAATTTTTTTAACTTATATTAAAAAAAAAATATAATTACTTAAAGAGCAAAAAAAGAAAAAAACAAATTTTTTTTGCTGGTTAAAAATACTAAAATTACATTAAAAACTAAAAGTAACTATTTAAGGAGCAAAACGAGATGTGAAAAACCTCTATCTGGCTGCGGGATTCGATCCCACCACCGCCGGCACGCTTAATCCGCAATACTGCCAACTGTCAGGATACAATTTTGACCAGATCAACTGCGCCGTTAAACCGGATCGACGTTGCCGTCTGTCTATGCTTTAATCCTTAATGGATTTACCTTTCATGCGTGTATGTGTGCACGAGATCCTCACAACCGATCACCAGGAATCCTGTTTCCAACATGCAGACTCTCCTGAGCTCCCCAAAAAATTTATTTACAGCTACAACAACAATAACGGAGACTGAGTGAGCTTTTTTACATACGGCGTTCAATTTCGGTCGGACCCATAAAAGTTGTATGTGCAAGAGAAATTTTTGAAAATTAGGTTGACCCGTAACGAGGATAAGATGTGGAGTGATGAAAACCCAACAACAATAATGGGTTTGTCAAAATTTGGTACATAAAATTCCCCTAGAGATCACCGAGCAAGAAAAAAAATTTTGTATGTATTAATACTGCAACCGAACAGTTATGTATGATGTTTATTTAAACTTTCTTGATGCAGCAAATATTTTTTTTTAGTTATTTATTTAATGTAGCTAAATGCTTGAAGCTTTCACTAAATTACACTAAAATTTGAAAAATTGAAAAATTTAATATTAAAAGCAAACGGCAAAAAACACGTTGGGGAATGCATCAAACAATTTTTTTAATAACTGCGAAAAAGAACATTGGAATCATCAACAAATTTTACGAATTACGAATAAACAAAAAAAATATTCATTATGTGCGCCCTGCGAGTTCGCAACCCTGTGGAAATTTGCACCTAGCTGATGTAGAAACCGCAGTGATGTTGACTACCTGCCGCCAGATGTCGCAGAGCTGTAGAAAATAGAAAAACAAGCTGCCTGGCGTCTCAAGAACGTTGCGAAAGTAATATAATAACAAATAATACTACATACAGAGTTATAAAAAATTATGTCATTCATTTTGTCCAATTACTTTGATCTAATTTATATACAAGTTAATTAAATTTAGTTTAAATAGAATCAAAGCTGACAAAGCAACCCTGCCATTCCTTACATCTCTAATTGTCACTTCTCTTTTATCAATCCATTTCCATCTCACGCACACACACACACATTCGTGACATTTCGGCCGTCATTTGGCCACTGTTTACAAGCAGTGTATAGAAAAAATTTGCCGCGTTAGGTCATATTGCCAGTGTCTGTCGGTCGATTTTTAAGCGTGTGAAAGCGAAAATTGAGCAAATCAAACATTAAAAATGTACCAAAAACAGTGTCAGTGCAATTAACCAATTGGATATTCATTACTGTGAGCTGCAAAGCAACCTAAAAAGTGTAGGAAAATGGATTTGATAAAAGCACATTTTGTTAAGTGCTGGTGAATCAGTGCAGCAGAAGAAACTGCAAAAATAGTTCATGGCAGCCATTTGTCGGTGAGCAGAGCAAACATTTTCCCGTTGTGTATGTTCCCGTTCGTACCGTTGAAAGTGGTGCATCCGTCGCCCCCTTTTCCAGAAACTATTGGGCTTTGAAGTGCATGTGAAAATAAGAAATAGTGCCCGATTCATTTGCTGCTTTTCTTGCCAGTTTCATCACGCTTTTCTTCATTTCATTCGAGTAAATTACACGCGACTTCGCTGGTTGCGTTTGTATTTGCAGCCCAAAATTGGACGCGTATGTAGTTATATTCAAGTTTTGATTGCCAATAGAGCCTGCGGCATAAAATTTACAAGCTAAATACTTATATTTATTGTGATTATTATGCATACTAAAGAAACTTAAAACTGCCGCGAAATAATTACATTTAACTTGTTTGCTATTCTTCACATCGTTTGGTTTTTTCTTCATTCTCTTATGTGAATGCAACCCTGCGTCGTGCATAGAGAAACGTCAATAAGCAGGCGTCGTCGTCGTCGACTGCCCGAATATTTGCGCTGCTTTTTTTGTGTGTTGTTTTTCATCATTTTTGTTTGTGCCTCGTCGCCCTCTGCTGCACGCTACACGCTTTTCAGGCAGTTATCCAACAAGTAACCAACAGTCGTCCATCCAATCAGTCACCCATCCATCCAATTTGAAATACTTTCATATTGGTTTCATTGCGTGTGTCCGCAGCTTTTCAACCCACACACAGCTGTTCGAAGTGTTTTTTCTTTGTTGTTGTTGTATGCGCCAACATTGAATGACTGACTGACGTATTGAAGCAGAGTACACGCGTACGTATCGGCGAGGAAAAAGAAAATACTCTAAAAGGCTCTTATGCAAAGTAAAAAATAATAAAATATACCTACATATAAATAAAAGGTCAGCGAACACTATAGTTTATTGCGCTTTTAAAATAGTGTAAAGAAATTCGCAAAATTTTATTAATAGTGGGGTAACAAAAGTGAAACGATTTTGAAATGCTGTCGTCGCCTCGCCACCCCCTACCAAATTACTGTCGTGGTTAATTGAATGTATTCTGTTGCTCTTCTCTGTGTGGACATTTTTGTAAAGTATGCGACGAACCAGTGAAAATAAGTAAACCGGAAAAGTAGTAAAAATAAATTTATACATTTTTAAAAGATAAGCAATTTGCCTTTGCCTTGTCTCCGCTATCTCGCTTTCTACTTGTAATTGTTAATTTCAATGCATTTAGTTTGCTGCAAACGTGTTTGTTCGGTGGAGCTGGTATGCATACCGTGCGTGATGATTTAAATTTTTTTTTGTAGAAATTAGTGCTACATTGTAAATATTAGATGAAATTCAAATAATTTAGTTTAATGAATTCCGGTAGAAAGCGTTAAACTTTTCGGAAAACATGCATATTCAATAAAATATACATAAGTAAAAAAAAACATTAAGAAAGTGTATAAACCTTAGCAATGCAATCCGCAGTGCCCTTTAAGCTGCTAAAAGCCCGATCCGCTGTCCATCAAGTTACCAAATAAAGAAGCCAACTTGGCATATTATGAGTCTCCTTGCCGTCCCGTCTTCAGCAACCAACTAAGTACGTTGCGTTAATCATCAAATGCGATAAGAAACTCAGTTAAAATCTAGCCACATACACTCGTTTTTATCAACAGAAAAAAAACCAAAAGAAAGTTTCAAAAGTATATCTAGTGCAGTGTAGTGTGAAGCTTATAAACAGTGATACGGCAAGAAAATTATATAAAAAAAATTAAATCGGCTTAAAGTGTGTTTGTGTGATTAAAATTCCAAGTTAAAAAATATTGCAAAAGCGAAGCGCATAAAAAATAATTTAAGTGTTAAAACTGTAACCAAATCAATCTGCCATTCCATCACCGGTTATTAAATCTCAAATACTTAGCGAAAAGTACACGTGATCCGATGATGCACTATTCAATGGAGAGAAGTCTATCAGCTGGTGGGGCTGATTCCTCTATGCACAATAATAGCACCACTAACAATACAACATCAACGACAACACTCGCAATGTCTGCAACAACAAAGAGCGCAAAAGATGGTAAGTAAATGGTAGTGCGAATAGAAGGCAGAAGAATGAAAAAAAAATTATGATAGAGGCGTTAATCAAGATTGCGCGAAATAGTGAAAGATTATCGTAACCAAAATTGTAGCTAAAGGAAAACTTGTCAAAATTAATAGGATAAATAAACAAAATATTTTCGGCTTTCCCACGACAGTCGGGTGTACGTAACCGGAACGACCCTGATTTATATCTAGCCAAGGACTGTCACTCCAGCAACACTCAACTATTTAATACGGTGCTCGCATGAGGCGATTTTACAGGCAACTTTTCGTTGAAAGCAACAATCGCCTGGTGTGAACGGCATTTTAACTAATCACTTCCAATATAGGTTGGGTACAGCTAATTTTTGATTCAACTATTTGCTTTTAAAATTGCCTGGAAAATCGCCTCATGCGAACACCGTATGAGGAATTTGTATGCTGTTACAACAACAACAACAACCAACTTTTTTCAACAAAACTAAAGTAATTGAAAAATATTCGATAAAAAAATAAAACTTCGCGAATCTTGAGAGTGAAAAATGCTACTAATTTTACTTAATACATTTAGCACTGATTGCCTCTCTCTTTAGCTCATTTTATAACATAAACTGACCCAAATTTAAGTTTACGTTTTTGCATTCTAACTAAATACATAACTTTATACAAATATGTATGCACATCTACATATGTATGTATGCATGTACATAAGTTTACAATAGTTTTAGCCATAAGCTACTCTTTGCCCCAACTCTGAACATTGCAAAAAACCCCTTGAGGTTGCTTTGTTGCTGGTACATAACTCTCGGATGCTGCCGCTGCGCAAAAGTTCAAGGTCTGACGTCGCTCGGGTCAGCTTTAATAGCATCTGCGTAGAAAAATATATATGTACACAAATGTACGTTGTTATGTATGTAGGTATGTATGTACGTACTATGTACATTAGGGTTTTCAAAAAAAAAAAAAGTGAAGCAGGAATTCTAATGCTCTCAGCCCCTAGGATTGTTCTAAATACATCGAAAAAAAAACCCCTATTTTTTTATTTTGAAACCAATAAATATTTTAAGGTCACTTAAAGCGTTCAAAGTTTTCCATATATTTAAATTTGAGAAAAAACAACTGTTCGTAGAAATGGTATAGAATTCTTGAAAATTATCGATCGAAAAATTCTGGTTCTCTTCAGAGACTTCCAATAATAATAATAAGTAGATTGGCGCTTAGAGGCATACAAATTTCGACTTTACTTTTTACATAAATTTTTGGACCACCCTAATGTATTTACTACATATGTATGTATATATGCATGCATTCATATTTATATTAATTAATAATTAAATACATATGACTCTGCTGATTGTTGTTGTTGTAACAGCATACAAATTCCCCAAAGAGTTTTTGGGAAGTGTTGCTGGAGTGACAGTCCTTGGCCAGATATAAATCTGGGTCGTTCCGGTTACGTAGACCCGACTGTCGTGGGAATGATGAATCTGCTGATAATGCGGTTTGGCTAGTAGTTGTTGTTTTGTTGCTATTTAGAGAAGCACAGAAAATTCGTTGGTTTATAATTACAATTAAAAAAATGTTCTAGTATGTGCTACTAGAATTTTCATTAGAATTTCCTATTCGAACAGTTTGAGCGGCCGCACTTTGGTTTCAATCGGGCAGTAACTTTACCGTATGAAATTCGAATTCAAAAGTAGTTGACTATTCTTCCCCAAGAAGTGTGAATTAATTTATTCTAGATCGAATTACATATTTGTGTACATTAGACTGTGTCAAATAAAACAACTATTTTTTGCTTTCGGTGACATATAAAAATTTCGTTGTCCGTTGCAAAAAAAAAAAAAATTGTAAAAATTTTCCGAAATTTTTTATATAAACAATTTGTTTTCTTTTTCATTGTTTATAAAAAAAGGCGGAAAATTTTTTTGCATTGGAAGTTCTTATTTTTGCTAGCGCTAACTAAAAAATTAAGAAATTATTCGGCAATTTTAGTTTTGTGACCGACAACGAAGTTTTCTTTCCTATGGGACCGAAAGAAAATAATGTGTCGTTTTCTTTTTAACCGACTTCACAAAAGGGAGGAAGGTTATCAATTCGTCGGAATATATATTTTTTTATGTATGATACCGCAGAATTTTGGACCACGTTAACCGATTCCTATAATTCTTTTTTAAAGGAAAGGTGTTACCTCACAGGTAGTCCCATTCTAATTTGGTTTTAATCTGATCATTGGATCATGAAAAAATTAACGATAATCTTAAATTTTTATATGAGAATTCGGAGTCGGCTTCCCTTTTTGCTTAAAAATTACTTGTTGTAAAATGTTTTCATAAAATACAGCTCATTATCTAACAAAAACCATATAATTACAAATTTAAACTTTGTAGAAAAATTCAACAAATTTTTACAACAACGAACTTTTTATTCAGAATTTTTAGAAAAATTCTAAGTTCGCAGTTTTATAGCCCATTAAATTTATGATAGTTTTATATCTTTTTTTCCGATGGTATTATTTTTTTCTTCCATACAAAAACGACACTGTCGAACATATTTTGTGTAGAAGAAAATGCGTGACATCGTCCGAAAAAAAAAATCATCGAAAATCAACGATCTCCAATCACAGCGATTCTTAACAAAATTTTTTGAACTTTTATTTTTGTTTTAATTACAAACATTACTTTATTTAATTTAATTATTATTTTTTTGTTTTGGTGATAATTATTTCAAGTTAATTTTAATTAAGAAAAACACAACTATTATAATTACATTACAAAAAATAAAAATAAAATAATTAAAAGAGCAAAAAGTTGTAAAAAAAATGTTTGCTGGCAGTGGGATTCGAACCAACAACTTGGTGGCTTGCTAAATCTACAAAACCGCCGCGGACACAGGGTGAACTAATTAAAGTGCTCATATTTCTTTATATTGCCCAGTAATTTTTTTCTTTTCATATGGATAGCTCTGTCCACTCTCATCTTAACAAAAAGCCATGTCGATGATTGGCCAAACTTAAAAATCTATTCTAAACTTATACAACTTTTTAATAAAAAAATGAATTAACCGCACGTGTTGGCAGTACAAGCAAAAAATATGCAAATAAAAAGTAGCAAAAATTTGGCAATATTACTACCCTTTAGGAAACGGGGCTAGTTTGTAGCTAACTTATAACTACCCAGCAGTCCACTAGTTCTAACTTTTTATTACTTATTTCCTTAGGCCGTCATTAACTACTTTTGAAGGGCGATGACCGCAAAATAGTTGAGAACTGGTTTCCTCTGCAATAGATGTCTATGAGATGACTTGTAGCTAACTATTTTAGACATAAACTATCAATAAAAAAATATTTTTTAAACTTTTTATATTTTATTTATTTTATTTGTTTACATGTTCTTTTATAGGTGGTCTCATATTTGAATTCGGTCAGACATAACATCAAAATGATAATATAAAATTTCGACATTTAAGTATTTTATTTGTCCTGAATTCGAAAAAGAATCTGCGAAGTACAGAAAAAAAGTGCATTGAAAGTAATTTTTGTATGCGGCTATTTAAATAGAAAATTGTCAAGAAAACAAACTCTCGATAACGTCTGCATGACTCCTGCACGACTTTACAACTCACTTAAAGCTAGTTTTGTCATAGCTAATTAAAAGTTAGTTATTTATCGGAATTGATAATTTTTTTCTGCAGGGTATAAATAAGCGCATATGCAGCTATTGTATGTATCTACTATATTTACTCTTATTTTATAAATTTTGCCTTTAAACTTATAAAAAAAAGTAATTACCACCACACGCCTCACAGTGGGTGAGCACACCTGCCCATTTATTGACGTCAAAATGCCAAACGCAATACTCAACTGGCGAACTGACGAGCAGAGCGTCGGAATTACGACCCGTAGACCACTTGATTCCCATAGAGAAATCAAATTAAATTACAAAAAAAAAAACTTAATATAATTGAATTGAAATGGAAATAAGAGGCTTCAAACACATACTAACTTACGCTAAGTGGAAAAAATAAAACGTAAGCTGTCAATCGCAAACTGTAGCATGAAATACGACGCGAAACGCTGGGAGGAACGGGGCTTTCAAAGTTTTTAATTTGAAACTATAATTGACTAACGAACTACAAATTAGTAATGATGCGCGAACAAAGCAATGAATGACAAATTACAGGGCAAGCGATAGATGGCAGCGCTAGGAGCGCACGCGAGAAGGTGCCATATGGAATTTCAGCGCCATAAAATTAGGTAGAGCACACAGTGGGCTTGGTGGAGGGGGGGTTGGGTGGCTCGGGGTAAATGAGCCGGCAAGGTATTATAGTTTCCGCAAGTGATAAGCAAGCGGCGCGACTGTAATGACTCTGAGGCTGTGTGGAAGTGCCAACTGTGTTTGCTGTTTATTTTCAAAAAGGGTGCGGTGATTACAAAGTTCATTTGACTAATTTCAGCGAACACGATGCACACCCATATGGATATATGTTTGTATGTATGTAATTTGTGTGTTCTATATTGATAATAAAAGGTGTTGACAAGCTTAATTTTTTCAATATTAGCTTTGATTGAAAATGTCTGGATTTGAAGTGTGCTTCTGTGCCAATCGCATACGCATCCATGTATGAGTATACATACATACATACATACATACATAGATGAACGCCATCAAAGTAAGAACTTATAATTTTCCAGTTCGCGTCGCCAAAGCAGTTTCGCGCTATTGCTGGCACCGAGGCAATATTTGCTGTGACATAATTAGCGTAATTGAAGGAAAACCAAGGCATATCGAAGTAGAATGTGCTTTCGCGCTTTGGAAGATAAAAATTACAGTACTTCCACTTGAGAGTAGAGCATAGGCGTATGCATGAGTGTACATAGCAAGCTGATAAGAAGAGGTATAATTTCAAACAAATAGCTCCTTATGTACATACTTATTAAAGCGTAAACTCATGTTCTTATGTACATACATACGTATGTATAGTGGTCCACAAAATAATAGGAGTGCGATATTTTGTTCAGTTTTGCCTATTTGCTGGTTTTACAACAAACACCAAATAAATTCAGATTTCAATCTTTGTACAAAAATTATAAAAATTCTGCAAATTTTTACCAAAAATTTAATTTTTTTTTTATTTAAAATTCATTCAGAATTTTTAGAAAAATTTTGAGTATGCAGTTTTGTAGCTCATTAAATTTTAGTAGGTTAAAGTATGCTCGGCAATTTCGTTTGTATGGGAGAAAACAAAAAAAAAATTATTAAAAATCAACGCGACTTTTTGCCCTTTAGCCAATTTAAATTTAATGAGCTACAAACCTGCATGCCCAAAATTTTTCTAAAACTTCTAAATAAAAAGTTTAAAATTTTTGGTTGCGTTTGGTAAAGTTTGTTGAATTTTCATAATTTTTATACGAAGTTTGAAATATGGATTTACGTGGCTAGTATGAGGAATAAAAAAAGTAACTTTCAAAAATTTAACGAAATTAAAAAAAAATATAAGATATTAAAAAAATCTAAAAATTACAAGCAAATTTAATTGAAAAAATTAGAAACAAGATTTGTCTTTTTAAAACATTACAATCTGAAAATTAAAAGGAAATTAAATCAAAAAAGGAAAAATAAAATAAAAAAGTATCTAAAATGTATTAAAAATATATACACTGCCGGCAAAAAGTATTAGCACAGCAAACTTTTCACAATATATCCAGCAATTTTTTTTTTATTTTCCGCCAATTTTTTATAAAAATGTGGTTCATTCTACAACAAAAAACCTAAAAATATAATTCCTAAACTTTGTGCACAACTCGTGAAAATGTCAGCAAATTTTCATGCAAATTTTCAACTTTTAATTCAGATTTCTTAGTATTCTTTTGAGTATGCAGATTTGAAGCCCAATCAATTTTATTATAATAAACTACAAGCGGCTAGGAACTACTGTTGATTTTTGGCAATCTTTTTCACTCAGTCTCTTAAATACAAACAAATTTCTTGAAAATACTTGATATGGAAAAAATGCAAAACACCTTCAACAAAAAAATTCTCAAAAATCAATGCGGTTTTTGACTAACTTGCATTGCATTGCTTGCATTTTTTTTACTAAAATTTAATTGGCTGCAAAACTTCATACTGAAAAAAATACAAAATCTGATTAAAAAGTTGAAAATTTGCATTAAAATTTGCTGATTTTTCGCGACTTTTGGCCAAAGTTTTGGAATTATATTTTTTTTAATTTTTTTTTGTTGAAGAATAAGCCATATTTTTATAAAAACTATAATATTTAAAAACTGCACTGCCCGCAGATTTGAACTCTGATCTCTTGAATGGCACGCCAGTTCTTTGTTCGCTCCGCCATTGCGACTGTTGGAGCAGCGCCAGCAAAATTTATACAACTCCATTGGGAACATGCTCAAGTGCTGCCTGTCCAAAGAGCTTTTCACCATGAAAGTTTGCAAGACTTTCGTGCCTGAATAAAAAAAGTACTGTCTTTCAATTGTCTTCGAAAAGACTTGTAAGTAGCTTAGCCAGAATTGCCCTGTTAATTCCCTTTCTAATTACAATAACATCGAACAGTTCTGGGTATCAGCCTAAAGACTGAAGGCACATCTGTCCAAAACCGATCTCTTTCGCATCTGTCAGTACTCGGCCAAGCTACACCATTACATCTTCTAGTAAATTGCGATGCTATTTCTTCTGAACTTTTTAAAGGTAAACATAAACGTTCTGAAGAGCAGAGCGAGAAATAAATCCTTAGATGTCTGAGCACACTTACTAATATCTATATCTATGTTAAGTTTTTTTATTAAATTTTTTATGCTTACATTTAATTTTTCATTTACCGATTTTCTTCTGAAATTTTGTAAGATAAACGAAGTGTATCTTTCATCTTCATTTCAAAAATCAGAAAGCGAAAAAAGATTTCTCTACTTTTCAGAATGCTCTGAAAGCATATTTTGCAGGGTATATACATATATACGCACTTGAATGCCCATATTTTACATGCGAGCTTGCTATAATACTCGTATTACTCAACTCTTTTCAGTCTTAAATTTTTCTCATTTCACTTATAATAAAACCTTATTGGGTATCGCTTGACTCAGCGGACAAGGCTGAGTGCGTGGGCGTTAAAAAACCACCAACTACTCCATCAAAGGCTGTAAACATTTATGTACAATTCTGTTTTGAAGGCCGTTACTTAACTGGTTTTGAGCTTAAAATAAAATAAAATAAAAGAAAAGAGATAAAAAAAGTTGGCAATAAAAACCAAGAAAGCGAACAGATTAATAAAAAAACAGCTGCATGAGCTTAAGATTTTTTGAAGCGGGTGTTAAGCACAAGCAAAGTGGGAATTAAGCAAGAAAACAGCAGTAAATCTACCTAGTTTCGTATATATGTATATTAAACCGTTAGTTTTACTGCATGCTACTCTAGATATTTGTGCTGCTTAAGCAAACTTAAACTAAAGCCACAAAAGGTAGCAGAAAATATTAAAAGATAAATGAGAATGGCATAATAAAAGGGGCATAAAGTTCGTATGGTATGTATGTATGTATGCATGCATATACAAACCAATTCAAACAAATAAACATCGTGCGAAATGTCTAAAGAAATTTCGCAAATAATAGCACATTTACTTATTTAGTATATTAGTAGATATACATATGTAGCTAACTGTATCTGTATCTCTCTGTATCTGTGTATTATTTTCGCCCAAGTGGTGTACGTTTACCTTGTTGGTGAATTTGTGAGCATGAATGCTTAACTGTATAGCTTTGGGTATTAGCGTGCGATTTCCGTGCAAAAATTATAAGTGGGCAAAAACAACAAATGAGGTCATACAAAGAAACGCAAATATATAAGTGGATACGTACATACATACATATATACCTAGTGTAGTATACTTTAAGCGCATAGATGAGTTTAATCGCAAATACTTTTGTAGATATCCCATAAAAAATGTATACACAAAAGAGAAGAGAAAAAAAAAACTAGACGCACAAATGAAGGTCGCGCTACAGCTGGTGGATTTTGGAATAGGTTCTCACAAGCTTCAAAAACGCAAGCAATGGTAACACTATTGACTATTTTACGCTATTCATTGATGATAAAGCAACATTCGCCCGCTAACAGAAATATGCAAGTAACCCACCGAGAATTGTGTGTTATCGATTATGCCCACAAATAATTCTTCCACTGACATTGTAAGGGAAATTGTGCTCTTAACAGCTGTCAACTTATCAGGCAAAAAATGCTAATCTTTAAAGCTGATTTTGTGGGCTATCGCTGAAACCGTCGTAGTCCTATTTTCCGTAGTCCGAATTTTCGTGAAATCTACGAAAATGCTATCACTGAAACCGAGGATTCGCAGATTTCACGAAAATTCAGACCACGTCTGATTCAGTGATAATTCTGATTGCTTTGTGTGCAAACAAGAAAACGACTTCGCATAAGAATATGGTGGAGAATCAATACATTTCTCTATATCGATCTATCGCTTTATCGATAAATATAGTGATACATGGCGCAAATAGCGTATTTAGTTACCCATTACCATTAGATCGATATGATACCCAAGTGAAGTAAAATAAAAATCGATAATCGGTAAGTAGATTTATTGATAATGTTATCGCTTCGCTAACCAAGCCGATCTGCCGATAACTTCATCGATAATATTTGAATTGATACAATGACCCATGTGAAAAAACTATCGATATCGACAAATTTTGACTAAAATATCGGAAATCGATGAATACTTTTGATAGGTTATATTTTAATTCTCCTGGCGAAAGGTTTTCATAATATTGTGATAAATTTAACAAAAAAGTTAGTAAGACTTTTTCGATAAATATGTATTCCATGAAGTGAAGAAAAATGTCAATATCGATAAATGTTAATGAAAATGTCGGTAATTCGGCAATTTATCGATAATAGTATCGCTAACCAGACCGACAAATCTACCGTTAAATTTATCGATAAATATTTTCATCGATACGATAAACCATGTAAAGAAAAATATCGATATCGATGAATTGTGACGAGTTATCTAGTTATCGGTAAAGTAAAGATAGTTATAAATTTAACGTTAAACAATAAATTAATAACTAATTCGTCGATATTCAAATTAATGGAATAAATGAAGCAAAAGAAAGTCAACATCGATTAGTTTTGATGAAAATGGCTGCAGTAGGCAAGTTTATCCATTTCGATAAAAATCGGAAACCTAGTCAAAAAATTAACGATAACTTTATCGATAAATATTTGGATCATTACGATAACCCAAGCAAAGAAAAATATCGAAAAATTTTTAGCAAAAAATATCGCTAATCGATAAATACTCTATTGATAATGCTTCGATTATCATGCCGAAAAATCTCAAAAAAACATATAGATAAATATGGATATCGATAAAGATAGCTATTCATTTATTTCTTGATAATTTCCATTAACACTGTAAGGACGATAAGATATCATAAAAACACGCCGAGACACGTAAACTTAAGTTTGGGTCGTAGAATACGCATCTGTATAGTTTTTCTACATCAGGTCATTTTCCCCAAGATGTTTTAATTTTTGTAAGTTTGCATTGTGCATGAAAAAGTTCAAAGTTGAACAGTGAAAAAATAAGAGTTAAGTATTTTGCCATTTTTTGATTTGTAATAACGCCTGTTCTCTCACAAAAGTCTACGAGCTCGTACGTAGCGTATGAGTAACATTACCGCCTAGAACCGTTAGCAAAAAAATTCGTAAAAATCAATGCGATCCGTAGCCACTTCAAATTTACACAATATTATATAATTATATATAATTAATTATATTAAAATGTAATGGGCTCTGAAACTGCATACACGAAAGTTTAAAACTTTAATGAGAATTTATTGATTTTTTGATTACATATTCATACATATGGACTTGGTATTAGCATTAGCCATATTTTTATGAAAACAAATAACAAAAAAAAGCAGCTTAAAAAAAAATCGTGCATATCTATAAAAAAAAGGTGGACGCAAAATTTTTCTTCTGGGTATATACAGTATACATGTGTATATTAAATCGAGCAAATAGCGGTGTCTATTCAATCTTCTAAATTGTCGCCTTTCTAGCACAGCATCTTAGCATTGCCAAATGCTATGAATATTGAATGAGAAATTCAAATTTAAAATTGTCTCATGACAATTTATTATCGAACCTTTTGGAGAATGAAATTTTTTGTATGTATGTGTGTGGGTTTTCCAGCTATCATAACATACACTACCTACCGCTTTATTACTACATACATGTATGAGATCCCATCCAAGTTTAGCTATCAATTTTTTTGCCATTTGCCACAATCAACAATTCATTCAATTGAAGGTTTTCGCTTCTCATCTCTCACAAACCGTATGTATGTATGTAAGAGGAGGAAGCCTTCGAGCATTGAGGCAGACATTCAAAATATCGAAATGAATTGAGTGAGGTGAAACTGCTGAAAAGTCGAACATTTTGCTGGCAGCGTTACAAATGCGGTCAACTGCTGTTGCAGCATTTAAATCAATAATTTGAAAAATCTTTTGTGAAGCAAAAAGCATCACAACAGATACGAGTATGCAGAGTATGAGTGGACGTACACTAAATGGAAATAATAAATTAATGAAATTGGCTAAAGTGTATGCTTCAAGTTGACTAATGCGAAAAAATATATACATACATATACGTATGTAAGTGTGTGCTTTTTAAAGGTACGGATAAAATTGAAAACAAACTAATTTTTCGATTTGCTCTGAACCGAGATAAAATGGTTCGTTGCGAACAATTTTTGTAGAAATAAAATGATTTTCCGAACCAAATCATATTTTTATGGGTAATATGCTTAGTTTTCAGCAGAGGACCTATCGGTTTAATCTATTTATTAGCAAAAATTGTTAAAAAAAATAGTCGACTTCACCTAATCGACTAACCATTTCCTTTCGACTAACCGATTACAAACAACTAGTCGACTAACCGCTTATTTTTAACCGACTTCTAAAAAAGGAGGAGGTTATCAGTTCGTCGGAATATTTTTTATTAATTTTTTTTATTTTTTTTTTATGTATGTTACCGCATAACTTTGCACCACGTCAACCGATTTCAGTAATTCTTTTTGCAAGGTTGAAAGGTAGTGTCTCAGAGGTGGTCCCATACTAATTTGGTTTAGATCCGATCATTGGATCATGAAATATATAGATATATATATATTTTTATTTAAGTCGGTTTTTTTATGCTAAAAATTACTTGTAAATTTTTCGACTAGTTGTCTTCTTTTAACAAACATTTAGGGTATTCACAACGGTGTCGTAAGTATCGTACTGTTGTATGTCGTAAACTTTAAATGCCTAAAAAATATATTAAGGGGGTTTGCAAAACCGTCAAAGTCATATTATATCTTTTCGCAGTTTTAAGAAATAGCTGGTTGTGTTCTCAAGTTCTCTAAACATTTATTTAAGCTTTTAAAGTATACGACATACAACAATACGACACTTACGACACCGTTGTGAATCCCACAATTGTGTTTTATATTTTTTGTATACTTAAGCTATTGATAACGCCAATAATAATAATTTTTTTGTGAACAACTGTCACAGCTCGAATAATTTCGGTTAGTCGATTTTAAGACTGCTAGATGGTAAGCTATTAGACAGATGTGCACGATTAGTTGATTAATCAAATAATTGCTATTCGACTATAAGCCGACAAACGGGCTGCCATTCGACTACTCGAGTAACCGATTTTAAACCAGAGCTCTAGACACTAGGCATTGATGAAGTCGAAATCATAACTGTATGACATCGACATTTTAACAAGTTTTGACTATTTTATTTATTATTTTTTAACTTTAATACTTTTTTTTTGTATAAAATCGTAGTTTATTGTTTAACAAAAACCGGATAAATCCTAGTTTCAAACTGCATGCAATATTTAAAAAAATCAACAAAATTTTCTAAATATTTCGAGCTTTTTAAATGGATTTTTAGAAAGATTTTGAAGTACAAGTTTTAAGTAGCTGGGACTCACCGTTCATGTCTATTGGCAATTTTTTTCTTGAAGGTGTTGCTTATTTTCTTTATAAAAAAAAATTGTTGAACATACTTTTTATGGCTTTATTATACCAAAACTGAATGGGCTACAAAAATGCATAACTACTCCAAATCTTTCTAAGAAATCTAATTTAGAAGCTCGAATTTTTAACGAACGTTTATTAATTTTTGTTTTGAAGATTGCTCAAAAATTTGAACCTTTTTAAACTGAATAACGGTAAATTGGCAATACTCGAAAACGTATTCATAGAAAAAAAGATTAACTCTATTTTCGGAATCATCGAAAAATTCTGCATAGGAATCGGCTAGTGGCATCCGTAGAACATTTTAGCTGTAAATCAGTGATATTAATTTATTTTTAAGCATACAAATATTTGGAAATAACTTAACTCTCCAAAAGTTTAATTTTAATTATTGCACTGTAAATATCTCTCAAGAGTTCCAGCCGTGCTGGTCTAATGTGTGTAAAAAGTAACAAAAGTGTACTTCGAAACTTGTGCCTAAAAGCTGCTATCCATTGTTTTTTAAGCGGAGGACTTTTAAAGAGAATTTGCCAGCATAAATATTAAAACAAATTTATTTGAATGAATTCATCATTGCATTTATTGTTTAAACGACTTCAATCAAAAAATTAATGAAATACGTAACTACATATGTACATATAATTAGATATATTTATGCATGGTAGATTCGAAATTAATTAATATTCTCTACAGTTCGAAATAAGAGAATTCAAAAAAAAAAACTTTTTAAGCACGCAGCATTCAATTAATTGCGGTAGGTAATTTCGTTTTCACTTTATCTGATTTTTTTGTGACATACCCTTTAAAATATGACAGATTGTTAAATAACTTTATTATTGTTGCTGTTATTGCAATTCGCCAGCACCAAATACCAAGCCGCTGTACTTTGTTGCATTTGCATTTGTGTAAATAAAATTGCATATTTATAAGCTTTGAATAAATATTGAATGTACTTTTATTTTATTTTAATTTTTTTTGTATTTTTTTCGAATGCAAACAAATCACTCTGCCATCTGTGCGCTTGGACGCGTCAACAGCGTCAGAGCAATAAAAAAAAATGTGCGAGAAAATAATCGAGTAAAATGTGTCTGTGCACATTGCTAACAGCGTACGTACGCTTGCCCCTGCCATCTTCACCCTTACACCACACTTTGTTGCTGCTATTGCAATTCCGAGTGCTCTGCACTGAAAATTGTAATAATAAATAAATAAATAAATGCTTTTAAGTTATATTGATATTCTTTATGCTATTTTGTTTACGTTATCTGTCGCTTTTGTTGTATTATTTTTCTTGCTATTGTTTTTGCTCTTAATTTATTGCATGTCGCCAGTTCTTGCCACGCTTGTTGCTTATTGCTGTCGCCATTGTTGCCGCCGCCGCTATTTCTGTTGTTGCTGTCCATGTTGACAATTGTTTGAAGGCAATAAGTTCGTATCTTATTGCCGATATCTTATAGTATGTATGTATGTTTGTCTTGTATGGCGGATTGTTCGTTTTGGTGTTCTACAGCGTTGACATGATGCAGCACACACACTTACTTATAAACTTATGAAAATATTTTTTTTTGTTTTCTTGTCCATACAAGTACGTAACTATTCAGAATATGCACATGTGTATGTAAATAGTATAATTAATTGAAGTGGCGTCATGCTTGGCGCAGATAGCGAACGTTTGTTCTTGGTCTCAATTAGTGCAATAAGCTCGTATGTGNAAATGATAACATTTTGAAAGAAAAAACTTCATAAGTATTCGTATACTTCCTATGAAGTTTTCAAATACTGCTGAATTCAATCAACATACTCAAGTGTTTTGGAAAAGCGGAACAGTGTTTTATGTAGCAGAGCACTGTTGAGTAACATTGCTCAGTTATTCAAATTTATGATGTTCTCTTTTTTTCTTCCTATCTTTTTTAGTACTCTAAAATTTATGTTCCATTTACTCATGTACACATGTGAAGAGTATTTCTGCTGGTATATTTGCAGACCTTTAATACATATGTATGTATGTATGTATGTAGATGCAGAATTTTGCTTAAATTTTCAGTTTGAATGTCACTCGGTAAATATTTTACTAAAGTCACATATTACATAAATTTATATAAAGTTTTTGAGAAAAATTGAAGAGTCATAAACCTTGTTAAACGAGTATCGTCGGGATAGACCACTTATCAGATTTCTTACTCTGAAGTTTACAGAGCAATTCTGGCAACTGTCTTTCAACTCACCACAGTCTTTCGAAAAACACAAGTCTTTCGTGAGGTAATTGTCAATTCTAGCAACTATCTAGAAAGCTCTTTTCTGTCGTTCGAAAAACTAAGTGAAATATCTACTTATTTGTTGTCTTTTAGCAATGTCTTCCAATAGTTAAAATAAAAAAAATAGATGTAGATGTATTATAATAAAATAAAATGTAAAAATTAAAAAAAAAAACGAATAAATATAAAATATATTTCTTTTTGAAGAAATAAAATCTAAAAATTAAAAGAAAATTTAATTAAAAACGAAAAAAAGAAATAAAAAAGAAAAAATTAAATTAAAAAATCCAAAGAATAATTAATTATTAAATAAATAATAATTTGAATAAATTCCTAAAAATTTAATTAAATAAAGAAAATATAGTTTGCTTTTTAAAACGGAATCTATAAATTAAACAAAACAAAAAACTACAACAAAAAAGATTAAAACGGAATAGGTTTATAGAAGTTAAATGAAATAAAAAAATAATTAAAATCCAAAAACTAAAAGAAAGTGAAATTAAAGACCGAAAAAATTTAATAAAAAAAAATAAAAAAAAATAAATAGAAAAAAATGAATATATAAAAATTACATTTCTATGAAACAATAATAAAAAAGAATTAAATAGAAAAAAATCAAAAGTAAATTGAACACATATAAAAAATTCTTCGCTACACGTGAATTCGAACCTCGAACCTCGGATCTCTCGAACGCCAAACATTATGCTTTGTTCAGTCGGCCATTGCGATCATTTGAGCAATACGACCAAAATGATATTGTAAGTACACCTCCATTTTGAACATGCTCAAGTGCTTTCTGTCAGAAGAGCTTTTCACCATTAAAGTTGGCAAGGGAGCTTTTTTATACAACTTTCGTGCCAAAATAAACAAATCTTTTAAACTATCTTTCCTACTATCGTTAAATTGTCTTACAAAAGACTTGCAACTATCTTAACCAGAACTGCCCCTGTTAGACTGCCATTAGTATTAAATAATCTCGATTTGCTTCATGGGAGAGACTAGTTATCTGATATCATTCTAAGCGATGAAGAGGTCTCAATTTCATCAAATTGCTGCATAAAGAAGGTTGTTAGAACTGACACGAGGTTTGTGCAAGTGAGTTTGACGCTACTTCTTCAAAGCCCACAATCACTTCGAGGGCACATCGTCAACCTGTACTGGGTGCTGGAACATAAGGGTGTCCTTGAAAATGGGGAAAGAGGAGATAGAAGTCAAGTAGTAAGGTTTAATCAGCAGCAGCCTCGAAGGTTCCAAGATTTGCGGTAATTTCTTTCTTTTCTATTAAAAATCAAATTGTCCACGTTTTCCCTTGAAAGTTTTCTGAACAAATACATTACTCAAATTTTTTCACGGCAGATGGCTGACGGTGTTTTAGGTCAAGGTACTAGAAACTTCGAGCGTCGCCAGAACGAACCTCGAATAAGGAGCCTTTAAGATGATCATTCTTTAGCTTGCGTTCTGAAAATCCTCATTAAGGTAGTAGACTTCAGCGGCAACGAGGGAAAAACAACAACTTCTTATTTCAGCTTTCGCATTTCATGTTTAATACATTTCGGAACACCATTTCACCATTTATTTGAATATTGTATAAAGAGAGACGCATATCGCTGGAGGCTGAACCCCAGGCATGGGTACTTAAGCGTATTTTCAGTGCCAAATGGCGCGATATCTTGACCGAATTTATACACTTTAGAATCTTTTAGTTTCTAACTGATTCCTTTGGTCCCAAAATGGCTCTGGAACAAGACTCAAGGTCTGGGGCTAAGTTGGTTAGGAAAACCATCACTTCTATCGAGATCTATGCATTTCTCCGTCGGTCAGGAGAGCAGGGAAGAAAATCGAGTTAATATTTTACTCAGTGCAAAATATGGGGCATCGAAGTACCGCAGATGAAATAGCCTTTTGATGTCCTCAACTTTAAAAGGTCTCACAAATTTGTAGATGGCACTATTGGCAGCTTCTGGGCTGGTTTTCTTGTGGTTGGGGTAACCGAAAACCCATTTGCACTTCCTGTCTCGAACAAGATGAAACTACGAAACATGACAGCAGACGAAGAGAGCCTCCGAAAGCCATTTGAGATCTGTTCACTATTTTTTTAAATGGATCTTGAATGATACCCAAGCCTTGGGTTATTTTTTCTATTTTCTAAACACAAGCTTAAGTTGAAAAGCCCACTGACCTTATACACAACAATTAAGTAAACAATATAATGCACTGGGTATAAGCAATACATATGAATGCAAAGGCCGCCTTTCTCTACTCATTTCCCATAATCTCATTTAACACATCGCATATTTTTTCCACGCCGCGTTTGTTATCGCGTGCATTGTTGGCGACAAATTCCACGTTGGCTTTAAGTGCTTCTGTCGCCCATAGTTTGGCTATGTTGACTTACAGATTTATTTTGTAGTAAATGCCTTTTAATTTATTTGCCGGTATGGCGGCGGTATTGTCTTGGAAGTTTCATTGTGCCCCGGCATATGCACCCACAATCGAAGCAATGCAACTGGCAACCAACAAGCTGAGTAGCTGAGTAAACTTCGTGTGGTTAATTTATTTTTATTTCTGCTTCTGATTACTATTTACTTGTTTTTTTGGGCTGTGTTTGGCTGCCACTACAGGCCGTTTTTTCTCGAAGCGAATGTGCCATGTGGCATTGGTAGAGTGACGGTAGCTTGTTGCAAGATGCTCTATGTATGTACGAGTATGTGCAACGAGTGTGCAACTGACAACAGAAACGAACGCTGGCTTGTCTTGTCTTGTTTTCGAATTTCCTGAAATATTTTTTACTCTCTTAGCTTGTTAAACGCGAAACACGAAGTGTTCAGTTTGCTTTATTTCGGAAAATTTAATAAGACATTTAAATGGCTATTCTTTAGATACAGAACAGCTAGCGGTAAAACATGCGGCTTCTTGTAGGTTATAAATAAAATTTAAGTTCTTCACTAAACACCTTCGCCAATGTAATAGATGGAATTGTTAGCCATTTAAATGCCAAAGGTTGCTTAAAATTTATGTCCAATAAATCATGTAGAATTATGCGTACATTTTCACTTTAACACGTCTGCTTGTCGACTTTTTTTTTTTGCTGGGGGCATTTAATTTGGAAAAGATTGAAGAACAGCCACCAATATCACAACTGAATGTAGGCGCGTGGCAAATGTAAGTGGCTGATTTCTAAACTTGCATTTGAACTTTTGCCAGTTTTCTTCTGTTTTGTATTCTGATTTCATATTAGATACTGGTACTTTGAATCAATTTCGAGTACCGTTGCAAATTTCGCTCTGAACGCTTTAATTATTGCTAATTATCTGTGAAATTTAGAAAGACTACGTGAAATATACCTGTATGTATGTATATTTATATTGCAATTAGCAAAGATGAAATACATAGTATATTCATACCATATGTACCATATAAATATGTACATATGTAGCTACAGCATAAAAGTTCGAAAATTGTAATATTTTGCTAGCAGGCATCTTGCAATTTTCCATTCGATAAACATTTTAAAATGTAGTTCCTTGGATATATAATTCAAACACGTTTTCTATAAAATCACATTTCTTCAAATATACATGTATAAGAATATACATAAAATGAAATATGTCTTACCATAAAATTTGGCTAGTCATAAAATATGTGTGGCCATAAAATATTTATAAAATATGTCTTACCATAAACTATTTCCTGCCATAAAATATGTCTTACCATAAAATATGACTTGCCATAAAATATGTCTCGCCATAAAATATGTCTTGCCATAAAATAAGTCTTCCCATAAACTAAATCTTGCTACAATATTTGTCTTGACATAAAATATGTCTTGCCATAAAATATATATCGCCACGATTATGTCTTTCCATTCAATATGTCTTGCCATAAAATATATACTGCCATGATTATGCCTCCTTCAAATTATCACCCCATAAAATTTAAGATATTTAACATTTCATACATACATATGAATTCGAACTGCACAACTTATAAAGTGCAGTACGTCACATTTAATCGTTAATCGTTTCAATTGAAATGTTACGCGTTCCATTTAAAGCACATTTATCTAAGTTCCATGAATCGCAATGCAAAATCATTCACACACACACACAACTTACTTTCGCAGTTTTCAGCATTTCATTACTGTAACACAATTAAAGGAAACCATTTTGAATGATTTACAGTCCACTACAGAGCCGAATCAGCGAATATTCAACGCCATCTCATCATTAGAAATTTTCAGTCGATAGCAATTGAATGGTGTGTGACGAATTAAGACGGCTATAAATTTTAATTGTCCAACACTATCTTTGCGCGCATTGCTCTGCACCGCGTTCAATCTCAGTCTCAGTTAGTGAAGTTGTTACCGAGTCCAAGTGCAAAAAATTTTAGTTCGTTTGTTGTTTGCTGTGGCAATGTTCGGCAGCCATGAAATTCAACTTTGGCACAACAGCAAAGCAAATTTCCCATTGCACTGTATTTCGTGTTTAGTTCCTGATGAATGATTGTGAATGCTTCGGGATTTTAATTGAGCTTATCTGCCTGTGTGGCTTTTAATAAGAATGACTCGACATTGCTCAGCTTGTAAAAAATAATTGCATTTTTCCGTTCTACTAAAAAGTTACATCCATCTGTAATAAGTTTGCATATGGTTGGTGACTTCAGTGATTCATCAACAAAGAACAATGTGAAAAACTTTCTACGAAAAAGTGATAACTTACTTAATCCATTTTTACCGAAACATTATGCGTTAAGCTTTCACCTTAGTTACAATCGTGTATTTTGCCGTCATATGTGAGTCAGCAATGTCATCCCGAACTTTTAAATGCACTTATTGCCTGTAGGCTCTCAACACGGTTGCGGATTTCTCTGCAACAAGAACATTCGATTCAAGAGTGTGGCACTTACATACATATGTACATATACACACATACAAATAGCACTCAGCTGGCAACGTAGTTTGTTTTGTTTTTTTTTGTTGTCTATAAAGTGCAAATATTGTATCTGACGTACACATATGGGAAGCAGTATTTCAGTTGGGTCGCTGAGAAATTAAAAACGGGGAGGTGCCCTGTAGGAAAACTAAATTGAATAGGATAGAATAGAATAGAATAGAATAGAATAGAATAGAATAGAATAGAATAGAATAGAATAGAATAGAATAGAATAGAATAGAATAGAATAGAATAGAATAGAATAGAATAGAATAGAATAGAATAGAATAGAATAGAATAGAATAGAATAGAATAGAATAGAATAGAATAGAATAGAATAGAATAGAATAGAATAGAATAGAATAGAATAGAATAGAATAGAATAGAATAGAATAGAATAGAATAGAATAGAATAGAATAGAATAGAATAGAATAGAATAGAATAGAATAGAATAGAATAGAATAGAATAGAATAGAATAGAATAGAATAGAATAGAATAGAATAGAATAGAATAGAATAGAATAGAATAGAATAGAATAGAATTGATTTGAATTGATTTGAATTGAATTGAATGATAGGATTTTTTTAAATTAAATTTTTTTTTTTTAATTTAAACTTTAGATTTCTTTAAATAAAATTTTTGGAAATTGTTTTAAGGTATTTTTTATTTTTTTAATTTTTTTGTTTAGTTCTTAGATTTCAGGGGTTTAAAAAGAAAAAACATATTTATTTATTTTCGGTTTTTGAAAAAAGAAAATTTTTGTATTTATTATTATTTTTTTAAGTAAAATTTCCTTTCTTTAAATTTTTAGATTTTATTGCTCTAGAAAAAAAAAAATTTTTCTGATCTCATTTAAATTTTAGAAACTTGTTTTCTTTACTTTTTCTTGTCAATCGTAGGCGATATTTATGCCTTCTTCTTTTTAGCGGCCTGACTATCTGAGAAAAAAGTTACGGCCTGTAGATCAAGACTCCGCAGAACATGATTGGACGAACCACGCTGGTGTACAACCACTGAATTATTTTTAGTTTAAGTCTTAATTCTATGGCGGATTTGCATGCAAACAGGGCAGTTAAGGCCTTATGCAACTATTCTTTTGCGTCCCTCTTCGAGGTATGTGTCCTGTCCAAGTTAAGGCCAAAGCATCTTACTTCATTGAGAGATAAGTGTGGCTCCTTTCAGCGAAGGAAGATGGAACTAGCGAATTTCGTTTTCATTCGTAAAGATAACTAAAATGGCTTTTGTTGGATTGACATTTCGTCTAGTCTCCTTTGATCAGGCAAGTAGAATAGGTAGGTGTTATGTCTTAGTTCCCGCATTTAGTCCTGGATCACGCCGTTGTTCTACTAAGATTCCCTGACCAATCTACTAATATCTAGAGGAAGCGTTTAGAAATCTGTTGGACTGGTCTGAAACAAAATCACAAAACCTCAATGGCCTCTATGATTTTGCCTACAGGGTTTTAAAAAACAGCGTTTCAACACAGTTTCCACCTATTTCATGAAAGGTATACAAAAATACAAAAAAAAACTTAAAAATACCATGATATACGACTAAATGTCTGTTTACATTTTTAAAACTTTTAGCTACCATTTCACTCCACTCAAAAACAAGAGAAAAAAACCTTCCGTTTGATGTGGCATCGAAAAACAATATTTCAACTTGGAGCTGCTTCCCGCCATCAAAACAAACCGAAAAAAAGAAATTCAAGCCGAATCAAAATGAAAGCAAAATTTTCAATAACAATTCGCGCATCCTGTGCAAACAAAATAAATACGGAGTAGTAGTTCGAGTAGCAAACAAGCGTTTAACGTAGACGGTCGTCCCCTCGAAGTGGAGCGTTTTGGAGCCATTGCCAACATGGCCCTCCCCTCCGCAGTGTGGCAATAAACTAAAGCGTAAAACTTTTGTTTTTGTTTTTCGAGTTCGCGTATCTTTTTCCATTTAGCAGCAACGGCGAATATTGAAGTATATTTTACAGGGCTATCAATAGTGTTGGTTGTCAATATTTGAGTAAGCAGCATGTGCCCTGTTACGTACAGAAAAACTGCTGTTCTGGTAATGGCTGAGTGGTAGTATTTTCGAAACACAGGTGGTGCAAGTACTCACGTGATAACACGGCATATGAGGAGATATGAAATAAAATATACATATACATACTTATGTACATATATTTGGAAATATTGTCTCTCAAAACGACACACTGTTTCAAAATACTTTAACCTCTACAGATGGCAGTCATCCGCTTTTTTCAAACAAAACATTCTTTTCAAACAGTATATAATTTTCTTATAGTACCTATTTTCATTCGTTTGACCGATTTATAGACCCATTTGTATGACCAAGTTGCGAGTTCCCTAACCAAATGCTATACAAACCGCGATAATAAGCTTTTAAATCTCGGGCTCTAGTTCCTCTATCGCTTGAATAAAGACCACTACCATGTTTTTTCAGAATTTGTTTTTGTCCCATTTACTTCCATATAACGAATACACAAAATTTATTTTTATATGGAAGTAAACCGTAACATCTTCGACAAAAACTTATACGGGTTTAAATTTTTTCGACCCCTGCATCTTCCACGCTGCTACTTGTACATACATATGTAAACATCATTCAAAACAAAAAGAAAGCGGTAAAATTTCTTGATTTTGGCTGCAAGAAAAATCCATTCTACTTTTTAGACAAAATAAAAAATGAAAGATAAATATAAATAAAAAAATAAAAAAAAAATAATAAAATAACAACTTAAAGAAATAAATAAATATGAAATAAAAAAATTATAAAAATAAAAAAATAATGAAATATGTAATAATAAAAATATTAATACAAAAAAAAAAAAATAATATTAAAGAGATAAAAAAATAAAAATACTAACAACATAAATAGTAAGTATTGATTAAAAAAATAACGTAAAAAAATGTTAACTGCCGGTGTCACCAGCTTTTAAGTGAAAAATAATGTTTTCCCTTCCGTCAGCTTTCTCATATTGAATTCAAATAAATTAAAATAATTGTTCACTTAACTTTTTCTAAGACTGGATAAAAGAAAAAAAATGTATTTAAAAAATTAAAATAAAAATTGTGTTGTTATTTTTTTGGCCTAGTAACAATTATATTCAACAATTTTATTGAGTTTGAGGCCGTTTCTAATGAAGAATGGCGTGGTAAAACCAGAATAAATTACACATGGTAGGAGTTATTGCTGTTTTTTCAGAGATCACTACATTTCCCCATCAGACTTCATCATTGAGTCTGCGTGAACTTAATAAAATTTTTTAATAAAAATAAAAGTTAAACAAAAATAAAAATAATCGAAAAAAATTAATAAAAATCGATAAATAAACAAATTAAAAATAAACATACATGCAAAAAATAAAAATAAACATACGTACAAAAAATTAAAATAAACATACATATAAAAAGTAAAAATTAACATAAATAAATTTAAAAAAGTAAACATAAAAAAGAATAAAAATAAAAATAAATCGATTCCCAATGAACGTAATAAAATTGTTTGATAAAAAGAGGAATTCGCTCTGAATTTCAGACAAGCTACACTAATTAAGACTGAAGTTTGACTTTATTGAAAAAATTTTTACAATAGAAAATATGTGCACACTACTTACAAATCTTTGTATAATATATATGCCTTGAAAATTATTAAATAATTCTAGTACAAATTTTGATTTCTGCTCTTTTATTTTTCAGGTAAGTCTGCTATAAATGACGGCTAATTGATGGACATGGAGTAGAGGATAAGTATTATAAACTATTCCAAATTCAAAGTAGCATATGCCAGTCAATGATGATTCTCCAATTCATGACAAAAATACTGATAAAATCGTGTCCCAAATGAAATGAAAATACATTTTAAATATTTGTTAGTACACATATTTACAATCGACTTACTCATAAAAAAAAACTTAAATATCCAACCAGCAAAAGCAGCAAAACTTAATTAAATCAACTGCAGGCAAATTATCTCAGGTATGAATAAAGTTTTGTGGAGAATATCCTGTCGAAACTCTACTTTGGTTTTATACATAAAAAAACAAATGCAAATAACTTTAACACGTTGGTGGCTATCTGCTCAGCACCGATTCCAACACCGATACGCTTCCCCAGTTGTCCAGTCAAAATCTTTTCAAGTACAAGCAGCAACACTAAAACTCATACCTAGAACTTGCATATAAAATCGTCATCTCAATGGTAATTGACTGCATTAATATGCGTAACAGTTGCTCAAGTGAGTCTGCTACGGATATGCCACCATTGTTCTTTATTTATTTGACATATTGCAAATGCATAATGTTAGTACATACATACATACATACATACATACATATATATATATATATATTTAGTTATGTATTCGTATATGCGGTAGGTATGTAATCAAGCAGTGCAGCTTCTTGTGATCCCTAGATTTCCATATGCTAATTAAATGCTGATGAATGTGGCTTTTGAAGAAGTTCCTTTTCCAAATAAATTTGTGTATGTACGTGGTGGAGACTTATGGCGAATCAAAGAAAGAATGAACTCAGTTTGACTGTCTAGACGAGTGAAACTGATTTTAATTAAAATCACGTTGCAATATATAAATCAAATGTTGAAGGGCATAGTAGAAGTGATGGAAATATAAATTTTTTCGAGACTCACGGGATGTTTTTGAAACTTACTATGTATGTATAAGTACATATAAACATTTCTAAGTGATGGTTAAAACATGTAAGCAGAAAATGTGGCACCCTTAAGTGCTTATAAGTGTTTTGACAGCTCTTATCGCACTGAGTATTCAAATTAAAACTTTTTTAAATACATATTTCAGCATAAAGTCAAAATTTTATTTTTATTATTCAAGATATTTTTTTTCTTAAAATATTTGCCACTATTTCATATTACGCCAGTGTGTTCTAAGCTGATCCATATTGAAAGTATATATAAAAAGTCGCAGGACATACCCGCTTAAAAATTTTTTTTTTGGAGGGAGGGTTTGTATATTTTAAACTTCTAATTTAGGAAAAAAAATAGCAGGACCATTGTTTATCTCACAATTTAAGAGTCTTCTTGATCACAAGTGACTTCTGCCAAAAAATATTCACCAAACCGATCTTAAAATTACCTCATTTAAACCTAAATTAAAATGAATTTATAAATAAATAAATTCTATGTAACAATTCTCATTTTCGTTGTTGGCAACTTTCTTTATTTAAAATTTCCTGTTAAAAGTAAATTTAATTATTCATCATTTCAACAAGTTTTTTATACATATGTACACACATATGTCATTCAACAAACGTTTGGGTTTTAAAAGTTGGCAGCACTCTTGGAAATAATTTTTTCGTTAAAATATTAAAATATGTTTTAAATTTTATATATTTTTTTAATAATTTCCATATTTACTTTAATCACTCCTCTTTGATTTGTTTGATTATGTGGCAACCGTTTTCGAAAATATTTATTTAAAGCTTTATTAACACCATTTATTTAATGACAACATTTCACAATGATTACTGCAAATCTGCATACATATACATATGTAAAAAAGTTGAAGTGGTTAGATAGGTGGCAACCCTATTTCAAAGTATACCTGAATTAAAGTGTTTCAGATACTTATCGTCTGATATTCACGTATTAAATTTATTTAAAATTTTTAATGGGTGGCAACCTTATTCAAAAATATTTTTGTTTTTCTCAAATTCTTTTAGTCTCATATATTTTTTACTTCGTCGGAGACGACCGCATAACTTTTAAATTCTCTTGCATACAATTAGTTCTCCTATCGCCAGCATCGTCATCATCTTAACGCCCTACCTCAATTTTTTTTTAGTCCTCTAACATGGCCCCCCAAGCGAACAATAAAATATCTCCCTCTAGAAACAAGCTCATCCATATGAACACCTGCTCAGCTTACAGTATTTAAAAAAATTATTTTATATGTATATCTTTTGATTAACTTTATAATTATCTCCCCTTATCAAAAGGGTCAATTCGTAAGAATCGCAAAAGAGCAAAAAACAAGCTAATAGTTTACTCTTTATCATCATATCCTCTAACGGCCAACTTCGACACACAAATTCAATTAGCCCACTCTGGTAATGATTGCAAATATTAACTTTAATAAACTGCCAGAGTCAAGTGGAGGCGACGAAGTTGATGTAAAAGTATTTTTACCCTGAAAAAAAAAAAAAAATGTGGGGCGGTATCAAGTTGAGCTTGAGTTGCTGTGGCAATAGCAGCGACAGCCGAAGCAGCTGAAGGCAAAGCCATGTAATGATGCCATTTTTCATTTGGCTAATTTAATATTTATGCAATTTTCTTTAATTTCCTTTAGTCAGGCTTTTCTCTTCACTCCCGCTTGACTTATGGCGCTCGCGCCGCCCCATTCAAGGTGGCACATGCATACTCGTAAACCTTTGTCAGCAGTTACTACACACTTGCCGGCCGCTGCGTCGAGTGGCTTGAGGTGTTCAAGTGTAAAGGGCCGCCAAGAAAATGAATGAAAAATGTTGATAATGGAGTAAGTTAATCTGCAAAAGGCGCTACATAAAAGTTATTTTGTACTAACATACTTTAGCGAAAAAATGGGGGGCGGAGTGTGATGGATAAACGTGGGTAGCACAACAATGCGCACACTTCCGCAACCCAAGGGGTTTCAAGTAAACACAAAAAGAATAAGAAGAAGCAGAAAACGGAAAACAGGAATACAAATATCTTTACAGATTACGGCAGGAGCGGAGCAAATAGCGTGGAGATTAACAGCGCACTCGTGCGCGTGAATCTTTTGCGAGTTAACCCGGCCCAGCCGCCCGTCAACTACCAACCGAACAGCTACTTTGACCTGATTTCTGCTCCTTTGTTTTATCTTTTGCGTCATCGCACGACACTCATATGCTGCGAACAGTTTGAGAAATTGGATTGGGGCGGGCGTGATAGCAAAGAAAAAAAAAAAGCAGGCAGGTGCAAGTGTGCTAATACAGTCAGCGTCAAAAATATGCTTACCCTAGGATTATGACGATTTTATTGATTAAAATTTTTCTCATTTTTCTTCTGAAAATACAGTGCATTCCATCAAGAAACCCCACAAGAATCCTTTTTTTTTAATTTCATGCAGAACTCGCGGAAAATGCAAGAAATATTTTTGAGTATGCCGTTTAGTTGTAAATTTTGGTATAATAAAGTGCAAATTTCCAAAAAAAAAAAAAAAATTACCTTTGATTTTTTAGAGTTTTTTTGTACCGGCGGTGTTGCGCGTTTTTTTCCATATAATGCATGAACACAATCTTTTTTTAAGGACCATCCTTACCGAACAAAAAAAAAAAAAAAAAACAGTAATTTTTATCGACATGAAACTTGCCTTTACTGAAGCCTAATGAGCTACGAAGCTTTACAATCAGGAATTTTCTAAGAAATCCAATTGAAAAACTGAAAGTTCATGCATTTTCCCCGAGTTCTGTATGGAATTAAGAAAAAATGATTCTTGTAATTTAAACTACTGAATGAACTATATTTTTTATAAAAACGTAAGAAAATTGGTATGCAAAATATAAATAAATAAAATCGTCAAAAATGTCAGGGTATGCATATTTTTGACGCTGACTGTATGTTGATAGGTGTAAAAAGAAGGCATACAAAATAGTCTGCCATCATAAAGTTCGGTGAAGGATATCACTTTTGTTACAACTACCAGTATTGGTTACTCAAATTGATGTGCACTTTTGCGTGTACGTGTGTGTATGGTGGCTGCTGCTGCTCACGGCTTGAATGCCACTACATAGTGGATGATCACATGTGCAACTTAGTTAGCTGAGCCGAGATGCACTTAGCGCCATATATATAGGCATTGCGAAAAAGATGAAACATTTGAATTTTCAATTTTTTCGATCTTTAAGATATTTGTAGTAAGAAATGCGTTTTAAAAATTTAGAATGAAATAGTATATTTTGCAGAAAAATTTATTTTCTATTCATTTGTATTCATTTATATCTGCTTCCTTGTAATCCTCAAAGAGCCATATTTTCTAGGCAAGCTACCAATTGAAGTGCCATCAACACAGCGAAAACATTGAATTTAGAGAAGACTTGGGCATTTGCCTTTCTTCCAAAGTTAAATCACGAATAGGTTGCAGTGATATACTGATTTGACTGGACTTAAAGCTTTCTAGTTGCCAGTGCATCGAAGGGGATGTGCTACACTAATATTCACGGATCACGGATCAATCGTAAATTTGCTAATACCCAAAGGTGTTAGGGCAAAATTAAAGAAATATTGTGGCAAATAGTAGAAGAAAAATGTATGTTTGACATTGAAGAAATTAGTTGGCTTGCATGGTAGGGACAGCTATCTCAAGAAAAATCCTCTAATGTGAACAATAGGCATCTTAGTCGCGATATAAAATAAGGAATTCAAACGGCATTGATAGACCAGGTGCTTTGGACAGAATATTATACACAGATATATCACCCATGGTCTTAATCTAATATATGATTGGATCAAAAATGTGTTGAAATCTGGAGCTATAATAATAAGATTTAAATAACAGAACTGTAAAAAATGGCTGGCCGCAGGTAGTCATGAAACTCACTGTAATATTCTGTACGGAAAATGGTGGCCAATCGATGTCCATCACCTCAATTTGGGAGGGACGAAGATTGCGTTCACACAGGACGTAAAAAATTAGGGGTGACTCTGGATAAAAGACTTCATCGGAACTCCAATCTCTCAAATCCAAGAAAATATCAAAAGCATTCCGGGATTCCAGAATCCCAGACACTTTTCCATGTTCCGAACTCCCGAGATTACAGCTCCGGGATCTCGAGATTTTTACTGATTCATTTACAGAATGAAAGAGATGTTGAAAACGAAAAAAAATGAAATTCATTTGACATGAAACACGAGAAATACAGAACACCAAAATTTGGATTCAAATTTGAGCCAGTTGCACTTGGAAGTGAATTTCAGGACCTGCCTGAATAACTGTAGTTGTTCAAATATTTTGTGCAATAACTGTGTAATAACGAAAAATCTGATAGCAATTGAAAACACAACAAGCTTTTACAGTGTGATATCTGCAAATATTAGTACATGTTTTTGACAAGTAATATAGATATTTTAGAATAAAAATATTTACGTACTATTTTACTAAGGGGCATTATGCTCCCCTAAGACCAAATGTGGTGACAATGAATCTGTGTGATTTGAAGAAGGCAAAAAGTTGTGATGAAGTCGAAATCCTGAAAAATCTCGGGATCCCGGGATTAGAATTTTTACATCCTGAAATTCCGGGATTTTTAAAATGCTTGGGGCGAATGCTCTAGTAAGCCCTAAAGGATTTAAATTCCGAAACCTAGCGACAATTAAAAAAATCAGTGAAGGATTCCAAGTTTGGTGGACTGGCGGACCAATTGAAGATGGGAATAATAAATTTCAGAAAAGTGTAGCGAATGGTAAATACCTAAACATATGCCAGGCGAAAATTTTCATTATAATGAGACCGGCATAAATATCATGTCGGACAGTCAGACGGCACTATGTGTTCTAGACTAGTGTAAAACGTCATCAATATTTGAAAACAGCTCCAAAACTATTTTCAACAAGTTTGAAATGCGTTATACGGTTACCTTGTGGTTGACGGCAAGTCTGAACAGGTTTGATGGTAACGATGGTGCGCTGATACTCTCGCCAAATGTGGGACCCATTGGAGTGTATTCAGAGATTTGTGGCAATACTGCAGCGTTTCTAAGAAGGTTGCAGAATTATCAGTAATTCGTCTAATGGCGTATGTCAAAGGGTGAGATGGTAAGTAATTCGATAAAAATTACGATACAAATCTTAACGTTATGGGGCATAGAGTATCAATTGTCCTTCGTTGGAGAAATTTTTTAACCAAATAGTCATGGGCACTAAAAATCCAACTATAGAGCTAATAAAGTTCAAGGCTTTTAGGAAATTCCTTCATCAACCGTCTTAAAGCCACAGTTTAAGCAAACGAATTACAAATTTAATGTTTGCATGTCTTTACATAAAAATTTAACTCTTCTATCCTTTATCCATTCAGCTAGAACGAGTTTTCTATATCTGTCTATGTATTTTTCACACCAAGCACATGTATGTATGTATGTATGTGCGCATATCAACATTTATGCTTCGCGGTCTCAGTGCTCCAGAACTGCCGCAGTTGAATTAAGTTATGTCATGTGAATGAGTTGTTATTTTTTCTTCCTTTTTTGCTGCTGCTGCTGCTGCTGCTGCTACTCCGACGTTGACTGTTACATGCATTTTTCATTTTAATTCCCAGTGCAGTGCAACACTTCCTTTTGCACACCGCTCATCCAGCGCAACACTGCTTGATTCTGGTTGATGATAAATATTGTTTGTTTGTATGACTGACTGATTGTCTGACTGCCGCCTGCCTGCCTGCCTGCAATCTTTCAATGCTAATGTCAAGGTTAAACTTCTACAAACACTTCGCGATAAATCATGGTCCCACCACGACCCATCCACTGAACCAACAACGACAATTTTATGTTAGCGAGAGATTAGTTTGCATTTTGCATATTTTGCGAATCTACATATGTACGTATCTACATTAAAATATGTGTCTGCTTTGAGTAGCTACATACATACATATGTATGCAAGTATTTGACTTATGGACTCATGGCCTATGAAAATATATAGTTAGCACATATTGTTTGTTTGAATATGTCGACTTGCATATTTTATGCGCTGCGCTCTTCGTGAGTATGATCGCTCAAGTTGTGCACTTCCGTTGAAATTAATTTCTGTTTTTTTTTCCAGCTGCTTTGGTTGATTGGAAGCTCTTCTGCTGTTTTGTGAAAGGAAAACTTATGTATGTGAAACTCGGTGCAATCATTCGTCTGCTACGTAAATATGTACATATGTATATTAGGGTTGCTCTTGATTTTCGAGTAAGAGTTACATAAAAAGAGGACTCAAGGGACTCATCGTTCCTCATTGTGAAATAATTCATCGTTCCTCATTGTAAATAAGTCTGGAAGCTGGTGCGCAAGCAACGGTATTAAAGTTAGGGTCAACGGCTACCTATCTGATTCGGAATCCGGACACTCCAATATTCTTGGAGGCTTCGACTTCATCCCTGATAGCACGGATAACTGCGTGGCCAGTCTGTCACCAATCAGTTGACAGTAGTTGGAGGGAGGCAGCGGCGAATTTTTTCATAGATCAGTCAAAGCTTGACGGAATGGTCGGTAGAAGGGTATTTTCCTCGGAACTCTCCATTAACTTTTAATTAAGGCTTGCAGATTAAGGAAGCTGCTAAAATGCGTAATGCCGCTTAGGGAGGTCAATATCTACTGCAACAGCTAGGGGGTGATCAGAGTCGTGGGCTAGCTTACAGTTACTAGTAGGGCAATCTTTACTGTATTTTCGGTCGCATCTGTCTGTTGATTTGCCAGATTTTGCTTGTATATGGATTCCCATGTACATGGTGACACCACAGAAAACTGCGTGGTTGATGAGTTGGCCAAGAGTGGCATCCTCGAGCCAGTATCATCAAGAAAAGCGAGGAAAGAAGGACCACGTTACCACTAAGCTAACGCTAGGCTAATACCGGGACATACGCTAGGGCAAGGTCTTTCTTGCCGAGGGAGTACCGAGTGTGTTCTAGAAATCTCCTTAGACTCACATTGCCACAGCTTTAAATTCTGGTGGGTTTATTCGTAAGACACTGCAAGATTGCGTACTACCACTCCGTAGGACCTACAGTGGTGGAAAAAAAGCAACGCGACATTTAAAAAAATTGCCAATTTGTCTTTTTTATATTTAATATTTATTATTTTTTTATAAAAAGTATAGCTCATTATCTAACAAAAACCATATACAAAAGTATAAAAATTCTTCGAAGTTGCATCTAAATTTTGAACTTCTTATTAAGATTTTTCAGAATTTTTTTTTGCGTATGTAATGTAGTTTTATAGCCCATTTAAATTCTAATATAATAAAATGCAAGTTTGAAGTTGCTAAAAAATCGCTTTGATTTTTGGGATTTTTTTTACGCATTTTCTTCCATACAAGGTATTTATTTTAACCAATTTTTTGCGTAATACAATCAGAAAAAAAATATCAAAAGTGGTTTTCTTTTTAGAGCCCTACCGATTAGCTGCATAGGTTTTAATCGTATGATTAGTTTTGACGGGAAAATGTTGAGACTGTTAAGAAGATACAGAGATTAAGCGTAGAAAAATCCCTTAACAGTCAATGTGTATTCTGGACAAAATACTGTGCAGGTGGCGTTTTTAGGCTCGAAAATCAACTGATTGAAGCCTTCCAAATATGTCTACGCTTATCGTCTATGCTATCGGTATTTCCTATGGACGAACTAACGGAATTGGATGAAGCGAAGTAAGAAAAGTGGCGTGAATTTATGTCTTTCCTAAAAAGAAACTCTCCTTTAAGTACAATATTAATTAAAAATGTATGTATACCTTTACTAAATACTATCTCTACATTCTGCTGCATGTGAAAACATGATTTCCCTCCACAACAGTCAACTTTCAATCTGCACCGAGCTTACACCGCTTCCGTCTTTAATAATAATCATAGCTTGTGTGGCTGACACTTGTTTTACAAGTGTAAAATTAGTTTTCCCTTTTGCCAACGCTCCTGTGCATGTGCATATGTATGTAGGTATGTATCTCTGAATGTATAGTACTTATGTGGTCCATAACTTGCACCACAGGCATTGAAAAATGGCAAATAAACTTCCGTTCTTCAGATGTTGCCCTTTTTTGAAATCTAACCTACCAACCAAACAGCCTGCCAGGTGTTGAATTTTATGATATTTGCATGTGGCAGCAATGACTAAAATTGAAATGCAAATTATTCACTATGTTGCGAAAATTTGCCACACAGCCGGCAGTCTTAGGGAGGCAATAGTTGCACAAGCGCAAATACAGTACATACATACATATATATTTTGTATGTTTGTGGCAAGTACATATGTATGTACATTCACATAACACTTTATGCCAACATTTAAATTTATTGTGCTGACATTAGGGCTGATTTTTTATGACGCTATAAGTACTATGAGTGGGTTGATTTGGGGTCCATATGTTGCAGTGTTTATTTCATACAAATATATCAATCTAAGCGGATTCGTGTAAGCAAAGGTGGAAAATTTGAACTCTTCATACATATAAGTAGTTCTTCGAGTTGAAAAATACTTAATTTGTTGACTTGCAAGTAGTAAGTTGCTACGTGCAGAAAATATTTAAGCAATTGTTGACAAACCTGTGGAGTTGCGAAATAGTTTTATTAAATAGTTGACACTTTTTGTTGAGCGTGCATCGCGTGCATATAATGAGACCTGTTAATTTTGCTTATTGTGATGCAGATTGAGGCATGGTAGTTTTTAGGTTAAGTTCGTTCTTTTGGTTTTACTACATATACCATCACTTGAGCAAATGGTATGTTTCTGTATGCACATAAGCCCAACTTCTGGTTCTAATCTCAATACCCTCTGTTTAATACTTAATGCTGAGCATCCTTACAGAGTTTGTGGTGAGAGACAGGCTGGGCTGATTTAGATTTTTTCGAACCTTTCGACTTACTGAAGTACTGCAAGTTTTAGATGAATTAAACATTCTTACAGGCTCTTGTAGACAAAATACAGATTGCAGAGAAAAGTATGGACCAATCTTTAGGATGGATCCGGAATCACGTATGCGAAAGCCTTAACATACTTAGAACCATACAGATAATTTAAACGATAAGAACTTACCTGAAAGAAAAGTCTTCACCAAACTAAAAGTGAAGGAGCTACTATCCCTTATACTAAGACCTATACAGGCGACCTCGGCAATGGAACAAACTGAGGTATCGGCGAATTGCATTTCCTTTTAGCCGGTCCGAAGCCAGTTACGAGTCTATAACACGTCGATTTCAAGCTTAACATACCAAAATCAAAAGCATATATTCGAAAGTGAGCATTTTCTGTAGGGCCAGAGGAGGAAAAGAGAGAACTGTTTTTTTTACGTACTGATGAAATTTTCCCCAAATTTAAAAAACTGTGGTTTTTAGACGAGCCCGTAGTGAGCTAGGTGTCCAAAGTTTACTAAATTTTCGGCATCAGACCCATACTTTACGGCTCTTAAAATTGGTTGTAATTCGTAGCTGTCTGGATCGAATTCAAGATAGCGCAATAAGCGGACCCTGAAGCTCCTACTAAAAAAAAACAGGCAGTCTGTCTTTTTTTTTCAATTTCATGAGCGAGTCTTCACTCAGTATTCTGCAGTTGACCACTGTAAAGTTGCCAACTGTAAAGTCCGCATACGCATTGTTTATACACTCAGAGTTTCCTCAATGGCTGTTAAGTAGGGTTTCTAATGTAGCAAGTTTGCAACTTTATTTAGATTACAGTCAGATGTGGGCAGCACGACATGTTTGTCCTCTTTGCCACAGGAACTGACTCTATCTTTACTCGTCCCACCGTTGGCGAGCATATATGATTCTGTTTGTGCCTTCGTTTTATCGACACAAAATTGAAATCAGCCTTTCTTCAGCACTAGCTCCAATAAGGCCACGCTCCGGGAGTGTTATTATCACATTTTGAATGAACGTTGGGGCAGGGACTTAGGTGCAAAGCCCTCAGGCTGCTCCACCTGAATGAAACCATCGAGGACCGTGGTCTCTTGAGAGATCCAGAATTAGGAGTAATTCCAGCAAACACACGGGACTATTTCTCCAGCTAACATCCCAATCCTTTTCCTTCTTTTTTTGGGAAAGAACTATGCCTTCCTCATTGATAGATAACAAATTTCTGACGCATACCCATTGCGAGCGGATGGTCCAGCTACACCTCTGAAGAAGAGGGAAGAGACAGAATGTACTACTCCGTGTAAACGCTGTAAACTTGTGTGGTGTTTGGGCCCTATCGAATCTATGACTCTAGCGTATATGTTTATATATATATATATATATTTATAATCTACACGATCATCCATCAAATAGCTTTACATTTTATCCCAAATATCAGAGTGTAGTTTAGCCCTGCTGAGAGGGGGATCGGTGCTTCTATTACCATTACTATTACTATTAAATTGACCATTACCATAACTGTTACCAATACCGTCACCATCACCATTACTATTGCCATTGCATTAATATTACCTTTGCTTTACCATTACCATTTCCGTTGCCATTACCATAACAGTACCATAACCGATGCCATCACCATTACAATTATAATTGCCGTTTTCATTACCATTACCATTATTACTAACACCATTACCATTACTATTGCCATTACCATTACTATTACCTTTATCATTACTGTTACCATTACCAATACTATTACTATTAGCATTACTGTTACCATTACCATTACCATTGCCTTTAACAGTACCATTGCCATATTACCATTACCATTTTCATAACAATTGCCATCAGCAGTGGAATTGCCATTACTATTACTGGTACCATTACCGTTACAATTACCATTACAATTACCATTAAACACTATTACCATTGCCATTACAATTACAATCACAATTACCATTACCAATATAATTACTATTACATACACGTATAATGTGAACCAATTTGTTTCGAAGTCAATTTCTTCTCCTGGAATCACGAAAACTCCTCGCTTGCAACAACTTTCCATTTGGAGATTATATAAACTCCAGGATCAACAATTTCCCCCAACTATCGCCAATTAGCATCACTAAATTGCTCTTCGTTCACAAAACGACACCACCATACATTGTATGACAGTTTATGCAACCATAAAATTCATTTTGCAAAATCTCTACACAAGCTAATTTAAGCTGGGTGAAATAAAATACCACTACTATCATTAAAGGATTTTGCTACAAACACCTCTGCAAACACATACACGAACATCTACATCAGTATTTTGTAGAAAGAAATACCCACTCTGCTGCTCTACACTCGTGTGTGATTATTCAATCTTAAGACACCTACGCAAAGTCAATGCAGCGAATTCCGTAAAAAGCAATAAAGTGGATGTGGCGGGCAAATTGCGAATGTGCAACCAAAACAACAACAACGGGAAAAGCACAAGAAACACATGCAATGAGAGCGACAACAATGCAAGCGTTGAAATAAGCGCACAAAAAAGGCAAGAAAGGAAGTGACATAAACAACAAAAACAAAAAAAAAAACAATGAAATAAAAAAGGAAAACGCAAGAAAGAAGAATTAGGCAAGTAAATAAAGAAAAGCTTTGCAAGCAACGAACAAATGTGGTGTGGTTTCTCTTGCTGGTGCTAGAAGTACGAGTGAAGCAGTGAAGCGAAGGGATGGGAGGCGGCGGCCCCCGTAAGGAATGTGGTGGCATGATGATGCGTGTGCAGAATCACTATGCACTGGCCATATTTACATACATACATATGTGTGCGTGTATGTATGTACATATATGCATGTGATAGCCACTGCAAATGCAGGTGGGAGCTAGTTGAGTTGGAGTGTGGCAGTCGGGCGGTGCTTCCTCGGTCGTTAACTTCTAAACGATTTAGACGCATATGAAGTGGACCTGTTCCAGCTGGTAGTCTCAACTTCACTTGGCTTGCATTCCTCAGTTAGTTGCTTAAAGCAATGTGAGTGGTAGTGTGCGAATATACATATGTGTGTGTGTGTGTGTGTGTGTATTCGCAATTTCATATAGTTCTTTCCGCAAAATGCCAAGCACGAATGTGCTACGAGTGCACTTTCTTGGCAAACGCTGCTTCATCGCTGCATTGAAGGCAGTGAGTTGGCCAACTTAGATGTTTGATTTTTTTCTTGATTTTCAGCGGGTTTTATAAATGTGTAAATAGATATGTAAATATGCACTGAATAATGCACATACATATTTATGCCGGTATTGAATTTGGGAAAATAATGTCGAAAGTGAAGAAAAACAGGCGGTGGTGCGCTGTTTTCGATTAAATGCCGCATGAACCTCGATCATAGGTCGAAATTAGACCGCTACTTGAGAGAGCGTCTATTAGAGGTATACGCCGCCGGGCCACGCCGCCGCCGCCGCCGTTTTTTGTCATTTCTCACGCGCCGCCGCCGAGTTACGAAAATATCGGCGCGGCGGCGGCGGCGGCGGCGTTCGGCGCCTAGGGAATTTTGTACAAAATTTTCATGTTGTATGCACATTGAAATACATCGTTTGAAGGAACTAAATACTACTCGTATAAAAGCACTATTTTACGAAATGAAAATTACATTTTTAAAAGATGTTTTTTTGTCATAATTTGGGCCACTGAACATTAAAAAAAAAAAGCGTAACTCAGAAAAATATATAGGTAACATGTTTTTCGATCGACAGCGTTTATTACAGTTAAATTAGGGTCGAATAGGGTAGAAAAGTTTTTTTCCTAAGTAGTGGTCAAACCCCAGGAAGGTTTTGCTCCCGCGCATAGCAATATTTTCTACACAGAGTTGAAGTCCCCCTTTTTGGTAAAAATTACTATTATTTTGCATTACATTCTGTTCTCCTTAGAAAAATTTGGCACTTAATATATTATTGGAAATTTAACTATTTATAAGCCATTTTTCAAACAGTGGGTCAAAAAGGCCCGTTGTGGTGGGAGTTGATGGGTTAAACTTTTGGAAAAAAGTAGGCCAACCTTATTTTCAATATATAACCCGCAAAAATTCGTAAGAACTCCGTAATTTAACATAACGGTTGAAAGCTTATTGCAAAACTTTATTGATAGCGACATAAATTACCCCCATAACTTAACCTTTAAATTGTTTTATTTCTTTAAATTGAAATAGTACATACGCATTTTTAGAGTACATAGAGATGTATGTATATTAGGGTGCCCATCGAAAATCGTTTTTTTGTACCTTAGTACTACATATTTTCAAATTGTGGAAATTATCGATGGTCAAAATTTAAAAAATTCATTGAAATTCAAGCAAAAATAGTCTCTCAAAAACTCATGAATCTAGAAAATCGTATTTTCTGACCTAAATCGACAGGCCGCGACCTCTAAATGGCCTTTAAAAAATCTATAAAAATAGGCAATAATATTTCTCATAAAAACGAATCAAATTAGGGGGTAGGGTCTTTAAATTTTCAAAAAAAATCATTTTCAATGGGAAACCTAATGTATATACTATATAGACTTTCTTCTGTTCGCCCATCCATCAGCAGCAGTCACTCAACATTTGAATTCAATGAATGAATTAAATAGAATTATAATCTGATGACATGATGAGATTAGAAGCCTCATGGCTCTTTGGACTCTACCTTATGGGCAGTAGCGCCGGCGTTTCCAGACGCGCCGGCGTCGCCGCCGCCGCCGATTCTTTTTGAAGTTGAACACGCCGCCGCCGCAAAGCCTGTCGGCGTAAACCTCTAGCGTCTAAGTGATAGATGAATGACATTAAAAGTGTGCCCTCAAATTAAGGCATATTGGAACAACAAACCAGAATATATATGCTCGCTGGCCAATGTACCTTTCATCTCCATGCCATTTAAAAGCTTCGAGCTCCTTTCAAATCAAATCGTTATACTGAGCAAAAAAATCAACCAAAAATTGGTTAATATTACCAAATTCAAACTTGCACACTCAGATACAGCCGCTTTATAAATGTCTCTTCAAATGTTCAACTTGAATCCATTTTCTTCGTCCTTCGATTTGGTTCTGCACTTCATAGACGCTTTTTCGTAATTAAGAAAACCCAGAACGGTGGGGTTGAGCAGTGCTGCTACAACAACAACAACAATAACCGCTAAAAACGATAACGCAACCCGTAAATCAAAGCCTATTTCTGTCGGTAAGCAGAATTACCTCAATCTGCCCCAGTAGAAAATGCTGAAACTTGGGAAAGCGAATGACGAATTTTTGGTGCATTTCAACAAGGAGACCTACTCCTATATATATATGCTCAAAATGAGGGCCTCGAAAGACTAGCCTCTCTACTGACTGTGGAAAAAAACTGTCAGGTGATAACAAAATCGCACTTTGATGCTATGTTTCGGTGAGCAGTGCAACGCTTTTAGAGTGGCTACTTCTTCATCACTTATTGTTCGCATATATACCGACGTTGCTTAACTAGCTCTAATTTATCGAGATAGGTTTTGCAGAAATTATTAATTTTTTTTTAGTTAACGTCCGGATTTCAAGGCGATAGGCCAATGGCGAAACTTCTGTGTAATATTTGTTTGAGATTGAACGAGCTTGCTTCAAGGAAGTGCGTACGTAACACGTCTGTCTTAAACTTGCTCCAACCCGGCGACATCACTGTAAAGATTGTGTCTCCAGGCAGATACATATATGTAGACCCGTCATTCACAAATAATTTCAGTTGTGTACCATCGCTGCTCTCCTCGCTATTTCCTATTCAATGCGGGATTCTCTGACGGCGTAAAAGTAATGAGTTAATTTTATTTTTTTTTTGAGTGCAACTGGTTCGATGAAAACCAGAATCTAGTTAGCCCAGGAAAATTCTTGATTGAACTCATTGCAATTGACACCAAGACTTTCAAATTCATCTTGTTTGCCGTCGTCTCATATCATTCAGATTCCGCTTAATCACACTTTAAACTCAAAACATTGTCCTGCAGTTGATTACAATTTCGCTGTGCCGCGCTGCACATCACTATCGTCCACCACCAACGTCAGATAATCTTCAAAGTGTGTGCCCGCGTGAAAATCTGTGCAACGCATCGCCTCGCTGGACAATGTCAACGCCAAATGCAGTTGGACAACGCCAAGCGCCTTTGCGCCTTTGCGGTTGTAATCAACGCTCGGTGGCACCCTTGTCACGGTTTTTATGCGCATAAGGTGGCAATGCTGGCATACGCGTTGCATGTGAATGAAGTTATCGTGCGATGCGAATAAATTGCAAATGTGAAATAGGTAAGGTAAGGTAAGGAAGAAGGGCAAGTTGCCGCTTATGTCTAGCATGCTTTCTAATTTTTCTATGTGGCATGCATGCGGCAACCAGTTTTATGGCACTTGGACACCACTCATTTCGTGGTTTTCCCTCTTTCTCGTGCATTCTCTGGGTCTCACCCTGTCTATTCCCAAGCGCTCTTCACAAATTCTTGATTTTTCTGCAAAAATTGTTGCTTCACAAAGTACATATATAAATTCGCTGTTGCTATGCTGTAACAAACGAAAAGTTGCATGCAACCGCAATGTGTTGGCTGTTTCGTGTTGTTGGCTGTTTGTTGTTCTTGTGCGCGGCGTGGAAAGTATCTTGGCAAATTGTTTGGAGGACGTTGAAGGTGAAAAAGTGCAATGCACAACTACAACTGGTTATGCAGCGCATACAAACATACGTATGTATGTATGTACATATGACACATGTTGTACTTCTGTTTGCCGTTCTTTCAGGCACATTTTCTGCGTATATCACATACATATGTTTAACACATGTACATACGAGTAAATCGAAATGTGCCACCAATAAACAGAATAATAAAGCAGCTATGGAATTTCACGATGAAGTTGTAAATTATTTAGCTGAACTATTAAAAGTACTAAACGAAATTGCATTAACTGTATGTATGTATATTTGTAGTTATAATGAGTAACGTAGAAAAGTCGTTGGCATATTTTCGATTCATACTCAAGATCATCAATGATATGGCTATAGTAGTTTTGAGTACATCCATACATACATATAATAAAATTGTAACAGGCCGATGTCTGTACATTATAGATATTAAAGAAAAATTAATATGGCGGGTCTTTAATAGAGCAACAGAAGCCAAGTCAAAAATTTTTCGAAATTTTGTCTGTCTGTCTGTATGTATGTGTGTACGGGCATCACGACGAGAAAAATAATGCATGGAATTGAATGCAGTTTTCACTAAAGTATTGCTAGAGGTTTAACTTAAAATATAGAAAAAAAGTAAAAAGGCTTATAGCCGAAAAAATTTTTTGTAGGTTGCCACCTTTTTGAAAATTTTAATTCAACTTAATTGGTAAGATAAATTAAATATTGCAATATGGGTATCAAACTGAAAAGATTTAGCAAATTTCACTGCCAAAAGTATTTTTGAAGAGGGTTGCCACCTGTTTGAAAAGTTTCTTTTAATAAAATTGGTAAAATAAATGAAATTTTACAATACGGGTATCAAACAACACAAAAGTACTTTTGAGGCGCAATGAAGCACGCTGGGTATTTTCTAGTGTAATAAATAAAAATTACCAGCACTTTCAGTGAACAACTACGTGAAACCGGCTGTAAAAGTTTTTCCCATGACTTAAAGTTTTTAAGTTTTTTTTTGTTTTAAATTCTCACAATTTACGTAGTATAAATTGAAACAGATTGTTGGTTGACAAAGATTCTAGTTTTTCATATCTCAACATATCGCTGCCGAAAGCCTTGCAATTGTGCGCCGGGGGCACAATAGTGTTTCGCATTATTATGCTCGTCAATGCGGGAAGGGCAGCAGGGGTTGCCATTTATGCTGCTCACAATCAGGTGTTTGTGATACGAGAAGTGGCCTGCCAACACTCCCACAAGTTGCCTGCAGTCCTATCTGCTCAATGGAAGCAAATACCTAGATAGAGCTTCCAAGAAGTTTTGTCGAATTTTCGCGATTAATTTTTATTTTTTTACCCTGGTTGGTTGCAGTGCTGCCTAGTCGCTCTCCAGGTTGCAATTAGCGCGTTGTTGCGCCATTTGATGCACTTCTCGCGGGAGATATTTTGTCTATGCACATCCAGGGTTGAACCATTTCGATGCTCTAATGAATCTGCCGATTTCGCTTATGGTAGCTCCTAATAGGTCTCGATATCTTACAAGTCTCTATATCTGACTCCCTGGGTCTAGCCAGTTCAAGGAAACGCGAAGTAATCTCTCTTTGGACTATTGCAAACCGGCTCCTGCCTTCGCCAGATCATCCGCCTTCTCATTGCCTCCTAACTATGTTCCTTTATACGGGAACCCAGATTAGTTTGCATTCCCTAACTAGCTTGGATTTGGCAACCGGTGACGCTATTGCACCGCTTGGCTCGCACTCTATTGCCTATGATTTTATAGGCTTCCAGGATTCCTAGAACATACGTTTGGAAGATGCTTGTAATGTTTCCCAATCGCAGAGACGGAGCAACACCGACTTCCTCGTGATAGACCCCCGCTTCCAAACCGCACTGCCTGCGAACCCTGGTAGCGCATTGGTTAAAATTTTTACAATTTTCGTGGTTGTTTTTATTTTTTGCATAGGAAAAAATATCACGGTGCTTCATACAAACTGTAGATGTTGAAATTTTAAGGACCACCATAATAATCATACGCTTAGTCTTTATTAGAGAAATTTTAACTTAAATCGCTGGGAACCCTACAGCATACAATTATTTTTGTAATATTATGAAACTTCAGTCGGATTCCAATAAGAGTAACACACACTCTTACGACAAATGATGACTCATACGCAACACAGTATTTTGCAACATTGCCACAGCTTTGGCTTGACGTAGTTAGAGCAAACATGTGGCAAGTATAATGGAAAATGCAACCCATTACAAGTGTTGTGGGTGTACTTCTATTTTATACTGACCAATAAGTATATGTATGCACATATATACGTATATAGATACACAGCAAACATAAGAACAAATATTGTCCAACGTTTGATAAACCCTTATTTCTCAAGTTGAGTTTCAACGTTCCTTACCATTTGAGATTAATCATTTTCTTAAAACTTGATATCTGAATTTCTTATTAAGTTGAGGAATATTTGAGAAATCATTAACAACTTTCTGGCTGCACTTACATATGTACACTAGCCAGAATGTTTCCGTAGAGTATTCTTTTTTCTATTATTTGCAATGTGTTTCGTAATAAATTTTTTTCGTTAAGTTTTAATAGAAATATAGTTCATTCTGCATCAAATGGCATATAAATGAATGATTCAAAGCTTTTACAAAATTTAGGAAAATTCAACAAAATTTCAACTTAAAAAAAAATTTTTAGATTTTAGATTAAAAAAAAATTTTAGATTTTTTTTTAATTATGCAGTTTTGTAGCTCACTCAATTTCAGAATAATAAAGTGCAAGTTGTTTAAAAGTTGAAAATTTTGGTGAAAATTTGTCGAATTTTCCTGAATTTTGTAAAAACTTTGATTCCACAATTTATATGCCGTTTGATGCAGAATGAACTACATTTCTATTAAAAATGAACGAAAAAAATTTATTACGAAAAACATTGCAAATATTAAACAAAAAAAACCACTGTTCGAAAACATATTCTGGCTAGTGTATATTTATTTGCAGCGGTGAAACATTGTATGTTTAAATGTTTGTGGAAAAAGTTACAAATTAAAAAAAAAAATATAAATGAGAACTTTTTTGACGTCACGTGGAGAACTGGCAGTTTCTCTACTCGATGGCCATGAAAATCTTAATGTAAAAAAGTGCCTTTTGCAGTTGTTGTGAAAAATAACCGTTGGAGATTTGAGAAACCCCTTTTAATATCAAATGCGTCCCAAGTTAATATCAAACCAAAAGGTTTGCTGGGTACCGACATACATACATACATATGTACGTGCGTAATGTGTTTATACAGTCATGCGAAGTAGAGCGGAATGGTGTACATAGTAGTAGTATGCATTGTTCTTGTATACACAAACATGTATTCATATGTATGTATGTATACCGTTATGTGTAGTAACCACACCGGCGTTGATTGAATACGCGTATTCCACTACTACGGCCCCCACCGCTGCACAGTGAGGAAAACTTGGAAATCATGTTTCAAAATTCTTTGCGTGTCGTAATTTTGATCTAATTCGATTTTTTTTTTATGAACATAATTTAAAATTTAGAAGAGATTTGTTGAGCCCGATTTTCGCATTTTTATTTGTCTATATAAAAATTTTTAGTGCAAATTGCACAGAAACTAGCAATTTTGAAGGAAAGCGATTCTACTTTCCTTATAATAAATGTGGCATAATAAAAACTAGATGAAAACAATTACAAGGCTATCCCAAAACGAAAAAAATTTTAAATGCCACAAAAAATTTCAACAAAATTATTATTTTGAGAAAAATTGTAGGTATGCAGATTTATAACCATAAAAAAATAAACCATAAATAAAATAATAAAGGCAATTGCTTCGAAATAAAGTGTGCTCGGAATGTTTTTTTATATAGAATGCCTAGCACTGCTAGTAAATGGTTTTTTATTGAAAAAAATTTAGTTTTGGTGAATTTTTTATAACATTTTAAACTTTCTCGTGAAATTTTTACTTTCATTTTTTCATCTTTAGGAAGCCCTGTAATTGTTTTTAACTAGTTTTTATTTAGTAGCATTTATTAACCGGAACAGCAGAATCGATTTTCTTCAAATTTGCTACTTTCTCTACACTTTGCACTAAAATTTTTTTACACACAAATGAAAGCTAATGAAGCGGGCTCTTAAATCTCTTTTAAATTTTATCAGCTTTCTTAAAAAAAATTAAATCGGATAAAAATTACGATCTGCAAAGAATTTTGAAATTTAATTTCCAAATTTTCCTCACTGTGCGCCGCTGCTGCAGCTGTTGCATGAGTAAGCACAAGTGAGCCAATGAATAAAATGGCTGGCTAAGTGGTTGATTGGATTTTGCATTTGTGGGTAAAGGTGAGTGCTTTTGATGCGTTGGTGAGCACTTAAAACGCAGTCGCTTACTTGAGATGCATAATCTAATTCCCGACTAAAGGAAAGTACTTTCCGAATGAATATACATATGTATGAGCTTAGCTACAAACATGCTTTTACTACGCTACCTGGCTATGCAAGTGACTAAATGTAAATATGTTCCTTCACACACACACACACATATATACCTTGTTGCATTTCTATAATGTTTATTTGTACCGATTGAAATAGAATAAACCGAGAATGCTGACCGCAAGGTAATATACATATTTCAAAGCGGAAGTGTGTGTAGGGAACTTGAGTGCCGTACAAGTGGCAAGCAAGCATAAATTTCGCATGAAAGCACGCATCTGACCAAACGCCAGTCAGTTGACTAAGTACTTATATGACATAACTGTAAAGAAAATGTTTGAATTGATATTTATACTTCAAGTATACAGTGAATTCAAAGAAAGCTGGTATGAAGGGGGGGTATATGAGTACTTACGTAATGCGAATGCATTTCAAATTGGATTTGTTCAACGTAGTTTAATAAAAAAAAAAATACTCTTATGGAAGTTTATTTTGATTCCAACGTATAATTTAAATAACTTTCCTTCGAATTTGCGTCGGCCAATTCCACTTCTCCTTTCGTAGCAACATCAACTTTTAGTTTGGTAATTCTTTCATAGTCCGCTTTTGAGTAGTTGAATAATGTCTTTTTTGTTAGCTAGTTGTGCTTGAAGGCTTATGCCCGAAAAACCTTTATAAGGGGGAGAGGGTAGGCCCTCAGGCGGACGGCGGAACTTTCTCATCTGAACGCGTTAAGCGAAAGAGCCCGAATAAGCAAAATGCCTTCTAACTGGGAACTTTATAAAGCTGTGCTGCTAATCTTCAAGTCCAAAATTAAGTAGATATGCGAAGAGAGTTTTATGGCGAATCGTTTGCGAAAGGCTGCTACGAATCGACCATTTAACTGATATTGTTACCGATTTTACTATCGACATCTTCGGAACTTATCGATGTAATAATCGATATTTTTATCGATTTTGTAATCGACATTTGTAGCGATTTTGTTATCGATATTTCTTATTGATAGTGTTATTGGTTTCGTTATCGATTTATAGATTTTATTATCGATATTTTTTATCGATTTTGTAATCGACACTGTTATCGATTTTGTTATCGATTATTTATTTATTTTGTTATCGAGTATTCATCGATTTTTTTGTCGATTACTTATCGATTTTGTTATCGAAATTTTTATAGACTTTCTAAGCGAGTTTTGTTATTGGTTTTGTTATCAATTATTTATCGATTTTGTTATTGCTGTTTTTATCGATCTTGCTATCGATATTTTTGTATATTTTCTAATCGATTTTGCAACCAATATTAATATCAATTTGCTGTCGAAATTTTTATCGAATTTGTTATCGAAATTTTTATCGGTTTTTCATCGATATTTTGTTGGATCCTACTTTCGATTTTGTTATCGAAAGAGTATAAAGATAAAAATGAAGATAAAGGAAAACAGAATAACAAATGTAATTAGAACGAACAGGGGTAAAGGTAGGGACCTAGATAGAAAGAAGAAAAAAAATATATCCTTAAGCAAAAGCAGATGTATTTATGTATGTATGTATGTATATTGGTTATGAGACAAAATAGATATGGAACGTATGTAAGTTTCACTTCTCCAGTGTGGCCCAGGCGCACTTACTTTTTCTTGAAGACTGTCCCCAGGGGAAGTCTCCAGCAAGGTACGAGGATTGTGCTACCCTCTCCAACCTGTTGGCGAGAAAGGACCTGTCGGCTCTTAAGCCTCCGATATATTTTGCTGTAATATAATTTAGAGAAATATGCATTTTTTTAATTACATATTTATCTACACACATACATACGTACATCTATCGTAACTAATCAATATTTTTTATTTCGTTTTAGGTAAGTTCAAATAACTGCAACAAAAGAACGATGGAATACTTAAGGTTGTATAAACTCTATCATATATCGATCTATATGTTTGAAAATGAGGTAAAAGAGACTTTGAAATATTGAGATTTCTATTAATATGCAAAACGTGAGACATATTTACGACTGCTAAGTACTTTTTGATCAAGCAAGTCTTTTCAGCCTTGAAAATTCGAGTCGAGGTGCACAAGTCTATTAGGCGAATATGCAGTCTGTTTACTAAGCTAATGCTGTTTGTCGTTTAATCGTAATGTGGGGCCGACTAATTCTAATCTGCAATCGTAGCCGTATAAGATTAATCGATTATAATTAATGTTTGAACTCCATGGAGACTAATCCGGGTATACTCTTTTTAAACACATACACATGTATGTATGTATGTTTATTAAAAAGAAATATTCACAACTACATACATATCACGCCCATATGGGCATTAAACTTTCATATTGTGTAAATGACTTTGGACTGACTGGGTCACCAAGCTACCATTACATAAATGATTCAAAAACGCCAAAAACGAGGAAAGCAACGAGTTACTCAGCAAAGTAAAAACAAAAAAAAAAACGATAGCAATAACATGCCGATTACGAACTAACTGTTAACTAATTGCAAAAACAAATATTTTCGCAAAGTGACAAATTGTTGGCATAAACGTGACGCAAGCAGCAACAACAATAATAACATGCACTACGAAGCAATGATGACAACAATTACAACAATAGGTTGACTAGCTAAACGAACAAAGCAAAAAATAACAGCCGCTAGTGACAGCAATTGTGAAGTCATGAAACTAATAAACATTAACACCACAAAGCAAAAACTACACATAATGGCCCTCTACACTGCGAACCACCACACACACACACACACATCCACACTCACGCATTCAAAGTACGTACGATGAACGCCAACTTGGACATTATCGTTATCACCGCAATTCTGAAAAGGGGGGCACTCGGACGTTCGGTCGCTTGGACGGCTGTGCCAGCCGCCGCTGATCTAATGATGAGACGGAAATCTGCTTCGGCGGGCGTCTGTTTTGGTGGCGACAATGTCGGCAACATTGTAAACATTGACAACATTAAATTGATGCTGTTGCATATAAATGAACAAAGTTCTACTCAGTGGCGGCGGGTTGGTTGCATATACCATCAACATGCGCACACCCACACCCACACCCAACCCCCATGTCATGCTCGCATTGAGGCCATTGGATGTTGTGGTATGTGGCATTCTGAATAGGATGCTGTAGAAAGGACAACGTCCGGCAACTTGCCATCATGGCACAACCATATACATATTCATATATACACCTGCGTGCAACTAATTAGCACCGAAATTAAAAATTATAGATTTTGTTTGCAACTTATGTTTTTTTATTTATCTTTAATAATTTTCATTTAAAATATAACTCAATATAGAACAGAAACAACAAAAATTAAAATTTCAAAGCTTGTACAAATTAAGAAAAAAAATTAATCAAACTTCAAAAAATTTTCTTCATGGTTTCCAAATTTGAATGAGGATATTTAGTAAACTTTCGGGTATGCAGTTTTGTATTTGTAGCCCATTCAATTTTTGTCTAATAAAATGCAAGTTTAGAGTCGCTCAAGATTACCGTTGATTTTTTAGAATTTTCTTTGTGGGGGTGTTGCGCATTTTCTTCCATATAACGCATTATCAAAATTTATTTTTATATGAAAAAAATCCGCACACCGTCTACAAAAACCAAAAAAAATAAAAAATAAAAAATAAAATAACGGTAACTTTTAACGACTTGAAACTTGCACTTTAATAGACTATAACTGCATGGGCTACAAAGCGCATACCCGAAAATTTTCTAAAAATTCTGATTAAAAATTTTGAAATTTTGGTGACAATTTTTTTAAAGTTTGATTAATTTTTTTTCAATTTGTGCAAGCTTTGAAACTTTTATTTATTATATTTATTTATGTATGTGGTTTCTGTTATAGATTAAACGTAATTTGCAAACAATTATTTTGCATTGCGGTGCTAATTAGTTGAACGCAGGTGTATTCATGGTATATGTGTTCGTATCAGTTTCAAGGTACATATAAATATGTTCTTGTATACATGCATACATATACATACATACATGTGTATGTGTGTTCATCAATAACTAATGTTTGTTTGGCCGAGTACTCTTGTCCTCGCCAAACCACAAATGGATAGTGAGTTCTTATTGGAGGCGCGATCGTGCACCCATTAATTCGTATTTGCATTGACTAATAAAACGGGAGTAATGTGTTGTAGACGGACACATACTTATGTACATAGGTATGTATGTATGTATTTATTTATGCTTGTGCATTCCCAGGGGGGAAGTTTGCGAATTCGGAAATGTTTGCATGGTTGAATAGGAATCCTACGCAGGAGTTGCACCAAATGTTTCTGTGATACTATTCTGGTATTACTCACAAAATACTGATTGCTGCTGAAAGCCTATATGTATAATGTTTGGGGAAATACATACTTATAATGTTGTCGATAACGATAAATTCCATGAATTTTTTTATATCGATAAATTTAATTATTTGCAAGATCTTAACATGTATTTATAGTAAAGCAATGAATATAATAAATAAATATCGAAAATTAATCGATAAAAATAAGGACTTAGATATCAATAACAATAACTGTAAAAATATCAAAAACGATAAGCAATTCGACGAGGATATTGATTTCGATGAATATGATTTATTGCTTTATATTAATAATTTTATCTATCGATAGCTATTTTGACAACCTTATTTGCAACGATATCGATAAATATCGAAAATTATTTGATAACAATATTGATTAAGATTTCTATAACAATATTGATATGTATTTGTATAAAAATATCTAGGGTATCAAAAATAATTTTGAAAAATTTATTGAAAACTATAAAGAACTCGACGGCGACATTGTTATCGATAAGTAAACTTCGATAAACTCGATAAATATGTTTTCTATTGATAAATGATTTGCAATAAAAGCGAAGAATACAATAATCGATAACTATGTAAAATTAATCGATGAAGATTGTTATTGATATCGATAAATAAATTTTGCTAAACGCTTATAAATTTGTTCTATCGCTATCTCACTTTTTGACGCAGGATATGAATATTTTTCCAAATACTATGATAGTATGAGTATAGTTGATGCCTATCGAAAATTATACTATAACGATGATGACAAGTTCGATAATAATATCGATAAATATTTCCATAACAGCAGGATATCGAGAACGATTTCAAAAGACAATTTCAATTTCATACGCTTCATAGACTCCTGAATACAGCGTATATTTAATTTTTTTTCCATAATAGACGGCCAAGTGCAATTCCAAATGATATTGGAAAAATGTATTGATTATAACATCGATAAATATTAGTATCAGAAATAGCATCCCTTAAACTTTCGATGAAAATGGTAAAAAATCGAAGCTATCACTATTATCCAATAAAGATAATAACATGCGTACAAAAATCGCTAAAGAACTCAATAAAAGTCGATAAAATATCACCAAAATTCGATAAACAGAATGGTTTCTGTAAAAACTAAAGAAAATAAAGCCTCTTTCAAGCTAAATTTACCAATACTTTTATAGGAAAGACGTTCGATGTCTACTAGTGTCAGAGTAGTTCTGAAGCACTGCATTTTCTTGCAGGGGTTTTGAATTACTTTCCCGGAGGGTTGGTTCGTTGGTATGTTGATATTCGTAGATGCTATGTAACTTGCACGACAAATAGGCGCCAGACCACTAAAAGCTGCTGCTGCTGTCCTCGCTGGCTGTGACAGTTGCGAAGGACATTGCTTACAAACGTATGTGCGTGCGAAAACAATTATAATTGCGAGAATATCAATTGCAAATTTCTCATTATGGAAAAGTGGAAAATTAATGGATTTTCAAATTCAACAAATTATGTAAGGATGGTGAAACAAAGCAGCTGGTGCTTATTCAACATTTGCCATTAACTGATGGAACAATTAAATTAATATAAATATATGTATGTTTTGTAAGAATTTTTGGGTATACAATTTTCAAAATTCAGTTTTATTCAATTTGAGATACAAATATATTTTTAAAAATTTTTGCATAATTATTTTTTTTCTAATTAATTTTGAAAAATCCATATTTTTTAAATAAATTTTTTTTTTCAATTTAATCTTAAAAAATTTCTCGCGTTTCTCGTGCTTATTAGATATCTAATTATTTATTAACATTTCTTAGTCTATACTGAAGGTTTAATCTTTCATCCTTTAAAATACCAATGCCCCTCCAGACCGCCTTGGAAATCATTTTGATTCCAATCGTAATTACGCCTGCCCTGTGCATAGGCGTCAATACTATAACTATCGTCATCGCTTTTCATCAAATGATGGTTATAACTACTTGAAACTTGCTTCACGTCCTCGCTCTGGCGTGTCTTCGTATTTCAGCTCAACTCGTCCTCTTTTATTTTCTTGTGATGATTCCTCAGACGAAGATGGTGAACGTGCTTGACGTACCAGCAGTAAAGCAGGGTCTCCCGCCATCCAACTGTGTTTGTCTTCTAAGTGGATTGCTGCATCATTATCGAACTGCTGATGCAGCTCCAGTAAAGGATATGCATGGCTCAAAGCGTAGAGCGTGCAGCAGAGTGTGATGTACAAGATGAATTTTTTGCTCAGCATGTTTTTCGAATTGGAATGCCGTTATGGTTTAAGTGTTTAAATCAAGATTTGAATACGACTATGCTGCTCATAAAAATTGATTCCAGTATTTATAGCGCAACAATCAAACTTTTATTTGCATCAAAAATCACCGAGTGTTAATCACTACTGCTGTCAGCGTAATGCTGATAAGGCGCTAAGCGTCTTGCGGTTGTCAAGTATTTCAGCTGCCCAGCTTGGAACCTCCTTACTTCTGCGAGTGTAAAAAGGTTAAATTGCAGGGGATTTCATAGATTTCAGGGCAAAAGATCAAAACTTTTAAAATAAACTACTAATGAGTTTTTAAGAGTTATTTCAAAATTAAATAGCCATTTAGAGACCATTTAGCTCCTAGCGACATGAGATGCTGTAAGACTCTTTGAAAAATAAGACTAGTAAAACTTTTGGCAGTTTCTTCTGCTATTTTGATTATATCTATTCCCTTCTTGTGGCGTACTCAATAGATACACAAGCTTGCACTTATAGCCGGTCATTCACTGTAATCCCTACTTTGAAACAAATTCTTAGATGAAGTACGATACGATCGGAGTTGCATCTTTTTCTGGTGCAAGCTACCTATGCGACTTTCCTCAAATCAAAACCTTTCGCCTGAAGAATACTGCAACCTTATTGGCCACCTGATATCCAATTTTGTTGTTTTACAAACATGAATGTATTCCAGCTTTTGTGAATAATGCACTAATGCATCTGAGCAGTGAAAAGACCCCATCATATTATATATATCGATGTTTTCAGTACGCTTCCACAGACTAGCCCAAACTACTTCACAGACACTTCGTGTGAACTTATCGAAAAATCATTTTCCACGTTCATCAACAACAGGTCTATTCTGCACGTTACCGAAGATTTTGTGACCGGAAAATTTTATTACCAAAAAATGTTACCACTTCTTGTCACCGCGATTCTAGGTACGTTGGTAATGCAGTGAAAATATTCAGCAACTCAGCTATGAAGTTTTGTGGAAATTCCTGTATTGCATATTTCACGGGGCAATTTTTTGTTACCAGCTTTGAAATGGTAACCAAATTTACCGGTTACAAGAGAGCACAGAATGCGAGAAAGGTTTAAAAATTGACAGACACTTTAATTACCGGTTATAAAATTTATGTTACCAGCGCAGAATAGACCTGTTAATGTCGAAAAATAACCGGGCAATATCGAAAAGTTAATCGATAAATATCCAAAATTAAACAATAAACACAAAAAATAAAGTAAATAAAAAATTAATCGATAAAAATCAAAAATTTATCGATAAATATCAACAAATTATCGATAAATATCAAAAATTAATAGATAAATGTCAAAAGTTAATCGATAATTTACAAAACTTAACCGATAAATATCAAAAGTTAATCGATAATGATCAAAAATTTGTCGATGAGTATAAAATTAATCGAAAATATCTAAAATTAATCCATTAATATCAAAAACTAATCGATGAATATCAAAAATTAATCGATAAATATATATTTTTTTCACAGATTTATCGCTACATATTACAAATTAACCTATAAATATCAAAGCGTATTCTATAAATATCTATATTACATTAATCGGAAATTAAATGATAAATATCGAAAATAAATCGATAAAAATATAAAATAAATCGGCAACTGTCGAAAAGTAATCATTAAGGTTTCGGTTAAAGTATCGATAGATACTTTTATAGAAATATCAATAAATATGTATGTACGTCGATAGCAATAACAATAAAGATGTCCATAACAAGGGCCATACATACGGATGGCTAAGTGGCAACCCGTTCGAAAACTCCCTATCTCAGAAAACTTTTTAAGAACGCCCTACTTCAGGATTTTATTTTTAAACCCTTATCTCAGTATTTGGTTGAGGAACGCCCTTTTTTAGAATTCGGTTCAAAAACGCCCTATCTCTAAGCAGCTCTTTTTAACCGACTTCCAAAAAAGGAGGAGGTTATCAGTGCGTCGGAATATTTTTATTTTTTTTAATGTATGTTACCGCAGAACTTTGGACCACGTCAACCGATTTCGATCGGAAAGGTAGTGTCTCAGAGGTGGTCCCATACTAATCTGGTTTAGATCCGATCATTGGGTCATGAAATATATATATATATATGTATATATATATATGTATATATATATATATGTATATATATTATATATATATATGTATATATATATATGTATGTATATGTATATATATATATGTATATATATATATATATATATATGTATATATATATATATATGTATACATATATATATATTTTAAGTCGTTTTTTTTGCTAAAAATTACTTGTTCTGTATACATTCATTCAGAGCATGACTGAGTGGTGCGAGAAGGGAGTAGTTCATTTTTTCAAGTATGGGTCAAAGCTTAATGGAAGGATTCGTCAACATTAAGTTTAGGATACTATACTTTTGTACTGTATTTCAGTTTGAAGTGCCTGCCATGCAGTGGACAAAGTGCGCAACAGTAAGACGTTAATAAGGTACTTTGTAAACCATGCGGCAATTAGGGTCCTGAGCTCACTGATGATGCGATATAAATTGGTCGGGGAATACCTAACCTCCCTCTATTGCGTCAAAATGTTTATCAGTCATTGTGATGTTGTGGGAAACTGCATAAGTGACAAGTCGGGCGGCAAGCACACTTGCACTCTTAGACCAATGGTAGATGGGAACAGAAATATATTTGAATATTTTTCATATACACATGCATTAGAGAGGTCCGTAAAATATCAATGTCATGTCCAACCTTTTAGTTTGTTCTACGTACAAAATAAAGGCATAAAAAAAAATAAAAAATTTCAGAATTTTTTTGAAAATTATTATTATTTTTTAAATCGCCAAACCTCGACAAAGTTTTTACTTTTCAAAAATATGAAAAAATTAAAATTTTTCAAATTTTTGCGACTTAAAAAAAAAAAAAAAATAAAATTTTTTAGTGACCCCTAAAAATTTGTTTTAAAATTGGGTTAATTTTTATGGCTGTCATGCGGTGCTCCATACAAAATTTAGATGTTGTTATTTTACGTACAATTCGAATTTCAATGGATGCAAAAAACCTGAATTACCTGTTGCTGAGCCAATGAAATATAAATATTGAGAACTTGTTTTGCGCCCATTTTTCTACGTACTATACATAGTTTTTTCAGACCCACCGACCCTGTAGATCACGCCCGAATTACTGATGTCGCAAAAATGCTGTGGTATTGGATTCCCTAATCAAAACAGTAAAAATGCTAAAAGTACGCGGTCACACCATTCATACATCTTTCGTATGTGTTAATTGATTTATTAATGTGCAACGCAGCTGAACATTTATGTCATTAGATCTGAAAATTCGTTTTCTCAATTACTTTTCCTACCTCCAGTGATGCTTTAGTGTTTTATATAAATGATAGCTTTGCTTTTTTAAGTGCCATATTCATTGGCACTGAGTAAAAAAAAAAATTAAAAAAAATCGGCGTGACAGTCGAAAATTGGCATGATGACAACTTTATTGGCTATTAAAGTAACTTATAAACGTGTTGTTGGCCTGTGTATAACTTTTAATAGCAATCATTTTGTTGACCAAAATTTGTTTTCTGCGAAAGCAAAAATTTCTGTTTTTATTTTCTTAATAACTTTTTCGTGTTACGAGAGTATAATGATTTTTATAGACAACAACTTGTGTGTGTGTGTTTTTTTTCGCAATAATTTTTCTACGAATTATTACCCGTTTGCCCGGTTTGGCACTTTTTATGAGTGGCTGGTTCAATCTCTTATACATATATACATACATATATATCCATGAATTCGTACCCACCAGCTTCTGCGGCTGCCTTTGCTACTTTACTGCTGTGGCTTAAAATGGTTATCGCAACTGTGCCCTGCGACAATTCAACGGCTGTCAGTTGTTGCTCATTTGTCAATGTGTGATATTTAATTGCCCCTACCATTGCCGTACTACGACTGCTCATTGGAGTCTTCATTGTGTCATATGTATGATAATGTTGCATGCAATTAAAAATTCATTGCAGCATTACACGCGAGCAGAAAGGCGGCAAACAATTGCCAGGCATACATAGTGTGATTTCAGCTTCAAGCACCGCGATTAACGTCTGCATAACAGGACTTCTCTAGGCAAATGCATGCTTGATTATCAGATTTATATGATGATGACTTGGCTGCTTCGTTGGAATGCTGCAAGTGAATGTTTTTATGACGACTTCGATTTTCCGCGTTCCTTTGCATTTTACTGCTACGCTACGCCTGAAGGTTGTAAAAGCATACAAATAGTTGGACAAGTAAGAAATACAAAGTGACAAAAATTTACATTGTTTCGTTGCGTAATTCAATGGAATGGAGGGTCAGGAAACTCACTCCTATCCCTAGCCATGGTCAAAACGACGGTTTCTGTGCCAAACAGGCTACAAATGAGCATTTGTATAGGCATTACGAGTGCCATGGGATGGGTACAACGTCAGACCGGCTTTTAATGCTTTGTTGGATTTGCCACCTCTGGATTTAGCGATCCAAGAGGCGGCACTTTTTACAGTTTGTTTGGAGGATCAGGATAGTGCAGAATATTTTGTCAGACGCTGCCCGGCCTTCAGCATACTTAGGTGGTACAATTTTGGGTTGGATGTATTGAGAATGGACGAGATATAAATCTCGCCATTCCCGATCTGTGGAAATCAAGGAGGGTGTTCTCACTACTCAAGCCGGCAAACATGCCAACAAAAACATGGCTTCTGCAAAGTGAAAAACATCGTCATAACACTTAACAGGTTCTAGTATAAGGCTTATACATTCAGATAAATCGCAGCCTCAACCGTGATCGTAATGTACGACAACCGTTCTAGTAGCGTTGGATACATCGCAAGGCTTTGGACACCGTTTGTCGCTCCACGCTACTGGTAGACATCGAGGCCACGAAAATGCTGGAAACTAAAACTAAACAAGGGGTTCCACAAGTGCGATGCTATTCCTTGCTTCTGTTTAATTTTCATATAGCGAGGTTCCCCAAGCAACCGGATGGAATTTCCTTCAACTCATACGCTGGCGATTGCTCGATATAGTTGTCTTTCTCTTCGATTAAGCTCGCTCCGCCACATTAAGGAGCTTCGTCACAGCTGTCACAGCTTTATTCTGACACAATTACGGTCTGGATATTGCAGCAGGTTCTACGCACATGACACTACTTCTTCACAAGCCCCACTCAATTTACACTTCTCTCCCTTTGGCCCGAGCACATTTCACGGGCCTACCGTTAGTTGGAATAAAAACTTCTTAAGTAGACAGAAAAAATCTAAAATTGGTTACTATAAATAGTTTAATGTGAAAGCGTAAAGTGGCTGATAAAAAATTACAGTAACATCGGAGGACAATTAGTACTTTTTGCCATATTTGGTATGGCGCTCTTCACCGGTTCGTCCAAAAATTTGTTTTCCCAAAATTTTCTAGACTCAGGGGTGTACGGATTGTTTTTTGACACGGCCTAATGTACACACATACATACATATGTAAATATATGTATGTTTGAATACCTCCACACTCGTACAAAGATTCATAAATTAATGGCTACCGTGGTTGCTGTCAACAGTCCTTTTCACGCTTAAATTAAATGCAAGTAGGAATTTGCGGATTAACTCTCTGTGGATTTCGGTGGAGTTTTAGTGGATTAATTTCGAACGACTTTGGGACATAAATTTTGATCGCAAACCGGTAAGTAGCATGTGAGAACCATAAATTTCTTAAGAGCAAACACTTGTTGCGAAAATGATGTGAGTAATAAATTCGAGAAACAAGGGGATTTAAGCAAATAAAAGCCACACAAAAATACTAAGTGAGCCCAAATGTTGGACAAATTGATGTTAGGCAATTTGAAATGCATTTTTCAAATTCTTAAATTTATAGATATGCTACGTCCATACTTATACATACATATAGTACTCTTTTATCAAGAATCATAAACCAGGATTCATTTAAAATACTCCAAATTAAATTTATGCGGGTATCTGTGAGTGCCTATCAACCCTTTATACATATATATATGCAAATACATATATGTATGTACAGTGGCGGATTTACCGTAAAGGCAACATAGGCAGTTGCCTAGGGCGGCAAAATTTAGGGGCGGCAAAATTTGAGTTGAAAAAAAAAATTTATTTTATTTTTTCAAGTTAGCTGCACTGTAAGTAGAATTTGTGTTTGTACATTTCAAGACATAAATTTGAGATTCAATTACGCAATCAGAAAATAGTACAACACTGTTAGGTGTTTTTGATGTTATTTAAATGATAATATTTAAAAATACTAATTTAGTATTTTTGAGATTATAACTTATGAAGTGAAAAAAGTTTGTTGATGACAGCTTTCTTTAAACGTTGGACACCTTTACTCAAAGCAAATACCACTTTTTCATCTTAAATTGTAATAAAAGTATAGTAAATGACATAAATTTGAATATTACTATTTAATGCTAATCCTTCCAAAACTGGTACTTTTACCTCAAAATATTTTTCATATCGGAAAAAGGGCGGCAAATTCTGAATTGCCTAGGGGTGACAAATATTCAAATCCGCCACTGTGTATGTATTCGCTTGTGCACAATAACAATTAGTACTTCTTGCTTTTGGCGGCCAATTAAAGTAAACAATACTGGGGGCAATGTCAGCTGCCAATCGAAAGGATAAAACCACAACCACAGCACTGAAGGGGGGCGAGCAGCGCCGTTTCTGGCGGGCGGCTGTCAGAGTCACTACATATATACATAAGCGTTAGCTGCCCTCTTTCCAGCTATACCGGCATAGGAGCTGAGGTGATTTCGCTAATAGCTGGTGTGTAAACAAATTGAAAACTGCAGTTTAATGCCGCGGCATAACAGCAACTCCATTATTTGTTTGTGTCTTTTCTGTCTGCCTCGCTGGAATAGTTGAGTGTACATTTGTGTAAACATTTGTCTAATGGATTCTCTGCCAACAATTTGCATATGTGCACATATCTACATATTATACATATTTACATACATACATACGTACATATATGCATGCCAGCGTTGCAACAAAGTGTAATTTAGAGTAACCACTGTGTGGATTACAAAGCTGTGTGCTACGTTTATATTGGTTATAAATGCAACAATTTGCTCATTTTACTGCTGCTTATTTATTGCCACTGTCGATTTAAAAGCAACAACGGAAGTCGAGAAGATTTGCATATTCGCTTTTTTAAATATTTGCTATACAATTTAAATTTTCCAACCGATTTAAGATTATTGCTGTACGAAGATCTTTAATTAATTTTTAAAGTATGCAATGAAAATTGAAATTTCATATAATATGTACAGTCAAAAACAAAAGTTTAAATTGCACAGTATTTTTCGCAATGTATGCACCAATTTTTATTTTAATTTTTTTCCGATAACTTTTCATGAAAATATAGTTCATACTACAACACAAAAAAAAAAACATAAAAATAAAATCTCGAAACTTTGTGCAAAACTCAGGACGCTTGGCTGACGATGCTCCGGCGAAAAGATTCTTCGACTCCGCACCCATGGGTGCACAACGAAAGCAAGGGCGCCCACGAACCCAATGGACGGACCAAGTGCAGAAGGTCCTGCCCGCACTTGGGATGAACAACTGCCGCAAATCCACAAAGGACATAGGAAACTGGTGAAGGTTGTAGTGTGACATAAGAAGAAGAACAATTTTAGTATAACAAAGTGCCAGCTTGATTTTTGGCATTTTTTTAACGCAGTTTCTTCCATACAAATTATCTTCGACAATTTTTTTAGTATGAAAGAAAATAGTAACTCCTCCGAGAGAAAATGACTAAAAATCAGTGCAAATTTTTAACAACTTCAAACTTGAACTTTATAACAATTTTAAGGGGCTATAAACTGCTTTTTACAATTAAAAAAAAGTCATTAGAAAGTTGCAAGTAACTATGAAAATTTATTGAATTTTCCTGAGTTTTGTATAAACTTTAGTTTATCTTTAGGTTTTTTGTTGTAGTATGAACTATATTTTCATGAAAAGTTAGCGGGAAAAAATAAAATGTTTTGCACACATTGCGAAAAATTATTAATTTTTTTATTTCATTAAATTTTTATTTTGTGCAAATTTATCACACTTTTTTTAATTCAAAACTATAAACTATGTATTTGTTTTTCTTAAATATTTTTATACAATTTTCTCATTTGATTATACTTCTTGTTTTTCATTTTATTTATTTGAATTTATTTAATTTTATTCTAAATTTTTGTAGCTTTTTTTGCATTTTTTACTGTATTCTATTTATTTTTCCAAGATTTTCATGTATTTGATTTTTTATTGAATTCACTTATGTATATCTGATACGTAATTCCTATATTTTAATTTGAATTTTTTTAAATTTAATTTCACTATACTTTTTTATTTTTTATTTAATTTTTTGTATATTGTTCTATTGAACTCTATATTTCATTATACAAATATAAGTATTTGTATACCTTTTCAATTTGTTTTTTTTTGCAACTTAATTTTATTTTACTTTATTTTATTTTTTTATGAATTTCAATATCTTAAAATAGATATTTTATTTTTTCATATTGTTTACTTATTGTTTAATTATGTTTTATTTCTTTTTTGTTTCTTAATTCTTGTATTTTTTATTTAGCTGCTTTTTTATTTCTCAAAATATTTTTTTTTTATTGCATTCTATTTATATATGTATATAATTTTTGTTTTTATGTTTTTTTAACATCTTTAACGTAATCCATTTTATTATTTTTTTCGTTGTTTTTATTTTTTATTTTTTTTTAATTTTTACTTGCATGTTTCAGTGTTGTTTTTTATTGTAAATATTCTATTTGCTTTTATTTTATTTGTAATTTAATTTAGCCTATTTGTCTTATTTTGCTTTGTTCTATTTTTTTTATTATTTCTTGTATTCTACTTTATTTTTTAGTTTTGGCTTTATTTTTAAAATTTTTGCATTTATTTTATTTTTTTTTATAAGAATATTTATTTTATTACGCATCGTCACCTGAAATGCAAAATAACTTAACAACATCGTCACTGAAATGGAAAAGTCGTAACTAATTTTTTTTTCATAAAACGATGTGGGGAGTTGTAATTAGATGAAATCCATCGTAGCAATCAAAAAGTGCAATTTGAATTTTTTTTTAAGTTACGACTTTTTGCATTTCAGTGCCAATTTTTTACGTTATTTTGCATTTCAGGTGACGACATAGTTGCATTTTTTAATATTTATTACTTCATTTAATTTTCTATTCTTTTTTTATTTTTCTTTAAACTTCAATAGTTCTTAGTTGAAAATTTTCTCGCTGCTAATTTCCCCAATTAAGTCCAAGTTTACAAATTGTTGGATGACAACTTCATTGCGATATGTTGCACGCAAGCACATAAACAAATGTCAAATGTTACAAAAACTACAAGAACTTACGCTTCCTTGCAATGGGGGTTTCTTTACTTTTAGCTTTTATGCATTTAATATTCGAAGCGTAATATGCGTGTTGTTGATTTCGGCTGTGGTTACTTAGCAGTAAATCAGGCTATCTCAAGACTGAAGTCCGAAAGGATTTTTTATGTACAATACGCGACTATATTGAGAAAAGTTTAGGTGTGCGTATACTCAAGTTGCTTCAATTTACTTCGCTTTTGAAATGCGAATTGTGTTTAAGAATTTATTTTCTTTGCATCTACTGATTTTGTTGAAGTAAAATATTGATACTACTTAGTAAGAAAACCGTCAGTAGTGGCATTAACTGCTGGGTTAACATATTTCCTATCTGCGCCCTTATCTGCCATGCTCAAGCATCATAGCTTGTGTTATGTCTGTCTAAACCATTTCGATTGTCTATAAATTCTTTAATTCACACGCTATGTGCCCAGCTCAATGTTGCTTAGTATGAAACTTTTCACATTACAAATATCAGTAGTAGTAGATATACATATATGTATGTACATACATATGTAGTTATGAACACCTTCCTTCCTTTATGCACCCAAATATAAATATTGGATTAGTTTGGTGAAGCTATCTTAATCGGAGTGGATTTAGTGGCACTACCTTTCGGACATTTATTTAGTTACTTTTTCTACGTACTTCTGTATGGATATTTGTAAGTATGTATGTATATGTAAATACGCACATGCGTGTATGCTCGCACCATAAACAACCATACGTTATGCAGATAGCAGTTGCGTGTACTCATCTCAATAAAATTGTTAAAAAAGAAATGCAATGAAGTCTTATCATTTAAGGACCATAATTTCGACCTGTCAAGCTTACTTAAATTAAGATTAATAAAGTACCTATGTAGGAGTATGCGTGCCTACACACACAGTGTGTTTAAGTCGATGATCGTATATACATACATACATACATATGCATATACAGATGGTTATGTATGTATATTCATTTGGGTGTGTAGCATGCTCTGAAGTGTATTAAACTCTGGCACGCACCTCCAATACCAAACCTAAGATTTCTGTTGAGCAGAAGCATCGACCGCCCCAACGGCTCATGCAATGGGGAGACAAGCTCTCCAGAAAGTTTTTTTTTAGGTTAGATCTGGCTTCTAAGGTGAAGGCATTGTGTACTTGTGCTATACAAATTACAATCTCTTTCTACTCCATTCTTGAACTCCACCCTTAGTGTAGCACCCAAGTTCGAGCCGCACTGCAAGCGATTCTTAAAAATGTTTTTTTTTTTGTATTTTGTATTTATTTATTTATTTTTAATTATAAATAATCAGTCTCATTGCGTATGTCGTAAATTAGGCTCATTTGTACGACTCGACAGCATTGGCATTGTCTACTGTCGTGCTGAAATAAATAAACGACGAGAATCGTCGAAAACTATACAATGCTGCCAAGTTTTTCCGTTTTAATACACTAGTCGAGTCGAAATTTTAGGCTATGACATGCAATTTTCGATACGATTCGACTTTCGAAAAGGGACTTGCATTCGACACGACACTGTTTGAGGCTGAATATTTTATTTTATTTTATCTTATTTACTTACACTGGTGGCAGAAGTAATAGACTCGTCGTACTTTTAAGAATTTTGGCTATATTTATTTAGTTTATTTTATGTTTAATATTTTTTTATAAAAGCCTAGGTAGTTATACAACAAATCCGCTTTTCAAACTATGAACAAAAATTATAAAAATTTGACAAATTTTCACCAAATCTTCGAACTTTTTATTCGGTTTGTCAAAATCAACGGTATTTTCTAGTTATTTGAAACTTGCACTTTATTGTACTAAAATTGAATGGGCTACAAAACTGCATACCAAAAATAAAAATTTGGTGAATATTTGTATAATTTTTATAATTTTTGCATAAATTTGAAAGGGGGATTTATATGGTGTTTTTTGTATAGCTAGCCAGGGTTTTATAAAAAAAAAAAATTTAACAAAATAAACCATAGAAATATAGCCGAAACTCTTCAAAGTAAGGCGAGTCTATTATTTTTGCCGCCAGTGTATATCTTTTTCGCTTTCACATAATTATTTCAAATTAATCTATATTTATTCAAAATTGATATATGTATGTATACAATCGCTCTTTAGCAAAGAAGTGATTTTTCGGGAAATTTTAGGAAAATGGGGGTGGCACTGCTAAAAAAAAAGTGAAAGTACGGTACATAAACAATATAAATTCAAGGCCATATTTAAGGAAAGTCGCCTAACTTCGACAATTTTCAGGCGATTGCAATAAAAGTTTATTAAAAAACCAGATTAAATAGTTAGATAGTATTACATATTTTGAAATTGTGGAAATTATCGATGGTCAAAATTTTAAAAATTAAGAGAAATATTTTTTTTTTTTTATTTTACCCGTTAAAAAAATACCAACAAGCCAAGTCCGTCAAAAAATTGTTATATACCATTTCAAAGGCCTTCATATCCTCTTCTCAGATCATATTCGATCTTTGAAATCGAATCTAAAATAGTCTCTCAAAAAATCATAAATCTACAAAATCGTATTTTCTGACCTTAATCGACAGGTCGCGACCTCTAAATGTCCTTTAAAAAATCTATAAAAAATAGCGAATAATATCTCTCATAAAAACGAATAAAATTAGGGAGTAGGGTCTTGAAATTTCAAAAAAAAAAAAATTTTCGATGGGCACCCTAATGTACATACAAATGTACCTAAATGAATGTATTTATTTTACCATTTGCTTCCTTAGCTGCCATTGTTGACCCTTTGCGAAAAGATATATATAACAATCACTCCGATACATATTTATGTAGTTATCTATTCAACTACCTCATGTGTGTATGTCAACTACATATTTGCAATTGAAATGCTCAACTCTATTTCGGCTTTCCTCGTATTTAACTGCTTCAACTATGGTTGCTTGGCGTGGTTAGTCTCAAGCTTTAAATATCTAAATAGAATTTTCATTAATAATTTAAAATGTAGGAATGCGCTTCAATTCCCCCTTAAGTGTGTGTATGTTTTCACGTACGCGCGATAGTAACCCTGCAAGAAATTGTACAAATTCAGCAATACATAGTTAGTCGAAAGGATTTGGATAGTGGATGTAAAATGCTAGTCACAGCAAGCGGAGTTTAATATTGCGATGTCATGGGTGGTGGCAAATGCACCCCCTACCCACCTCCCCTCCCCCTTCGTATAGCTTTGGATAATTAAGAAATGAACCACACCGTTTAGAATCCCACATTTTAGCCCTGAGTTAAAACTGGCTTTTCTTTTACATATTTTTACCTCTTTTGCATCTCGAAAAATTGCCTGAAAACAAAGCAGTTTGTAAGTAGTCTCTTCACGAGTTTCTACAAATTTTCTACTACAGCAAAATTTTCTTCACTAACACTTGCATTAGGGCTATTCGCGATTCGGTGCATAAGAGCTGACAAATTTATGCAATTGCAGAAATATGCCATGGATTGTGAGCGACCTTTATTAAACTGTCATGGCAAAGCTTTTGCAAAACAATTTTTGTGCATCAGCTTTGGTTTTGTTTATGAATGCAATGCATAGCATTTTTATGCTATGGATTTTCGGTATTGCAAATTTGCCAAGCCATGACAAATGGAAATGCGTGTATTTTGTTTGTGTATTGCAAATAATTTGCAATACAAATTTGCAATGCAATGATGCTAGGCCATTTGCACCGGATCGCGAATAGCCCTATTGTAAATCGTGGTGGATAGCGTGCAAATGTATGTAACTACAATGGGCTCCAAAAAAATGTGGAATTTGTGTTGTGGTTCTCAGCGCTAAGCACATTTGCCGTTGACTTTTGTAGCATTCACAAACTCTCTCGACCTCAAATTGAGAACAAGCATTATTATTCTCACCACGTGTTGTATGTAACTTCGCCTCGCTCAGTGTGGCAACTTGCTCCAACAATTGATGGTGCACTGGCTGGCACCCGCGTTGCCATAGCCAACAGCCAACAGCCAACAGCCCATCCTGCCCCATCTCATGTGGTATTTGGTTTGGCTGCCTTTAGCAGCATCGACGACTAGGTGGCTGCTTGCCTGCCTGCCGGTTGTCGTGGTGATTCATCCAAAAGTATGTAAATAATTTATGTGACGCTTCCACAGAATTGGATATGTCGGTTGCCTTAGCAGCTTCCGCGCTCGTCTTCTTCTTCTTCGTCGTCATTGTTCATCGTTGGTGCGCCGCCTTCTGCTCTGCAATGCTTGAGTGCTTTTTTTTTATTCGTAGGTTTGCTTTTTCGAGCGCCAAAAATGTGCGAAAAATAGCATATGCAAATTATAAAAAAAAAAATAAAAGAAATTAAATAAGAATTACTGGGCGCATGCATGCAAACAAATTTTGGTTAATTTCTTAGCATTGAGTTTGCTTATTTATTTTTTGTTTAGTTTATCTATCATATTCCATTCTATTTATATTCTTCCCTGTTGATTCTTGAGAGCTGTTATGTGCTAGCTGTTGTTTTTTACTGTCACTTTTTGTCCGCCTATGCGCGAAATTCCAATGACGTAAGAGTCTAGTGATTTAGACAGCATAGCTGGCTGGCCAATACGCCAAGTTAGCAAAGAAGGTGCACCAAAGTAGTGCAAAATGTCGCGCTGACCAAAGGTGCAGCTCTTTTATCTATGCAGGGTGTTCGGTGTTGGTCGAATTGAAATGGTTGCTACATACTTTTTGTATTTCGTGTACTACACAGGGTTGCAGTTGAAGTGAGAGCTCAGCAATTCGAAAAGTAAGAAATCAGGTAGCAAAGATTTATAACAAATCTGTGTAACATCGTACAATTTATAAAATACTGTACTCAAATCTCTACAGTTCTCTCTTTTTTGCAAGCAAAATAAATCTGCAAGTATGGTGGGATGATCGACTGGGAAGGTCCCACATAGATCACTCCTCCTTCATTAGTTCTGCTCCTCAGAGATGATATGCAAGGAATAGTAGTTTTTGAAAGAAACTTTAAGGAGAGACACATTCAAGCAAGCACACTACAGTGGTACCCAGACGGCTCTAAGATTTCTGAGGGTATTGGAGCAGGTCTCAACACTATAAAGGAAGCGCTCAGAAACGAAAATACCAAACCAACGGAACTAACTGCACACCGCGGGTCTTCATCAAGCTAAAAGCTTACTTGGAGAAAAAAACAAGCTACTCATAAACTTCTCTAATCATCACAGGCATTTTGACGGGCCACTGTAGGCTAATAGACCACTCTCGCAAAAGCGGCCTTTGTCGCTTCCGCGACTCCGCCAAGGAGACATCATTACACCTCCTTCTGGAGTGTGAGGCTATTTCACGTAGAAGGGAAAGGCTAGCTGAGCTGTTGTAATGAGCTGAGGGCACAAATATCAAAGAGTTATTATGGACAAGAAATGGGTCAGAAGGAGTTAGAAGATCTTTAATGTTTTATACCCTCGGTAAGAAATGTGGCATATCCCCTCGTCTCACACATTATATCTACACAAAAGTCATTTGGGCACTTCAGTCTGCGTGCGCTAACCCGGAATCAGCGGTTGAAAAAGAGGCAGCTCCCATTTCTTTATTAATGATTCCAAAATGAGTGAAGGAGCGGGAGCTGCTGTATTTCGTTCGGAGTTTGGACTTATAAGTACAGCTTTCCAACCTCCCGTATTACTGCTGCATTTGCCAAGTCGAGATTTGCGATGCAACTAAAACAGCTGAGCCCCTTAGAAAGTACTTGTAAATGTATTGTCAATAACAAACTCGCTTTGTGCCCGACAATGCAGGAATAGGTTAGAGGAACTCTACTTTCACAGACGAGATGTAATCCATCCTTCCTCAATGATATAAGTGCGATGTTAGACATCGAAGGTGTCGGTGTCAGTGGCATCGAAGGTGAAATCCCTGTGGGAAGAGTTAACATCATTCAGGATAGCCAACATTATATTTCGCACAATAACAGTGACAGCTGCTATTATTGTTATGTAAACAAGTAATTTTTAGCAAAAAAAAAAACCGACTTCAACTCCCATATAAAAAAAATATATATATATATATATATCTCATGATACGCTGATCGGATCTTAACCAGATTAGTATGGGACCACCTCTGAGATACTACCTTTCCGATGCAAAAAAAAAATTATCGAAATCGGTTGACGTGGTCCAAAGTTATGCGGTAACATACATAAAAAAAAAAAAAAAAAAAAAAAAAAAAAAAATATTCCGACGAACTGATAACCTCCTCCTTTTTATAAAAATAAAAAAAAATAAAAATCCAAGAATAACGATTATTTTTGATCGAAAAAATAAAAATACTAAAATAACAATTGAAAATGATCGAAAAAATTAAAATAATAAAAGAACGATTTAAAATGATCATAAAAATATAAACAAAAAAACAACGATTTTGCAATGATTTAAAAATAAACATCCTTCATAATAACGGGTATTTTCACAGAAAATGGCTTTTTTGGTGGGTATTTTTGATACTGTCAGTAGTGAACTACATATTTGTCATTTGAAGAGGAGATTCAATTGAATTTAATATAAATTGGAAATATTTTTTTTTCAAAAATTGATACTGTAAAAATACTTTTTATAACTTAGTGGCATTTTTTTTTCTTTAATAGAAATATTTAGAAAAAAATGCATTTAAACTTTTTCAATAAAACCACAAATTAAAACATTACATCTGTAGACACCCCTGTCGCCAGGGGTTAAGATTTTTGCAAAAATGTGAGAAGCATATCCTGCTAAGGGTGAACTTTTTTTGTTACAATCAAGATTTCTTAACCCGACTGGCCAGGTAAAAGTCCTAACCCGACTGCATGGAGAACCTATGCCAAATTATGATGATTCGGTCCCTATGCTTTATGTTACTACTACTAAGAAAAGCGACCGTTATTTGTAGAAGATAATTTGAGTTTAAGCTCTGCATATCTAATCTGAATTCGCTTCCTTTACCTTAAAGATATATGCACACATGCGTGTGTACTTTACTTCACTTTTCTCATCAGCGTGCTAGAGGGCTGCATGAATTCATTCAAAACGGTTTATGAATTATTCATATACAAAACGAATGAATGATTTTGGCTTGAAATTTTCATTTGAATTTGAGTGAATAACTGTTCTGATGTATGTGTCGACATTATAATATTCAAACAAAGTGAAAATAAATTAAATTAAAATGAATGAACATTTTTTGTATGAATATCCAAAAATATTTTTTCTATATACATATGAACAAAACCTGTATTGTAGAGAACTTTTAAAAAATTCGTAAAGATCTCATCCGACTTTTTGCTGAATTTTCTAAAATGAAATTAATGACTTCGATTCTTTTACGAAATTTCGGAAGAAAGTCGGTAAAGCAATGAAAATAGAGCTGCTATGTGAAGAATTCCTTGGAGCATTTTTTCAGAATTTTCTTTATTTTTTCGTATAGAAATTTCTTTACGAGTTCGCTCCAATCCCTTTATATAATTTTCTTTGAAGATTCGTTACAGAAATGAGATATTCCTTAAGTTTCCGTTATGACTTCGGGAACTTTGGTTTGCAGGGAACATACATATGTATGTATTGCTGCGCTCCTATTACAGTACGAACATACTTTTTTGTAGAAAAAAACATTCACTGAAATGAGTTTGAATGATTTGAATGTTTTTCATTCATGCATTCACATTAGAAAATTTAAAACAAAATGTGTATTCATAACTTACAAAATTCCAAACGTTGAGCGTTTTGTAGGTGAAGTAATCTATTCAAATCTACTGTACTCTGTTTTGCTAGAAGTTTGAATGAATTCATGCAGCCCTCTAGTACGTACGCAAGCCTATCTATGTACACACATGTAGGTACTTAGACAATTGCTTTCCGAGAGCATTGAAACCAGTTTCTTAATAAGTATAGGCTCTCCATCAAGCTACATAAACGGCCTCTATGATTTAAAAGAAACAAACAATCAGTAATTAGAGTTGACTATCTCATTATCTCAAGACTGCTGGCAATGGAAGTTAAACAAAAACAGCGAACTTATTTATCAAGAGCGCCAATCAACTGATTACCGCATAGTAGATAGAGCGCCACTACCATTACCACCCCACCACCACCACCACCGCCAACACCACGACCCCTCACCAAAACTACGACTTTTGCTTTCGCGTTGATAGCTGACCCCCACCCCCAGTATGAGTCTCGCCTATAAGTAGTTGCCGATTTTACATGCCTGGTGAGCGGCTGCATGGGGTGCAGGAGGCGGCTGGCTATGAAATTAATGTGAATTTTTGTCCAATCTGCTGCTTGTCTGCTATAGCTTTTTGAATCTTGTGCGCAGCAGGCACATTCTCAAGCACAAATAAGTTAATATTTTCGAGTTGTTGGCTCAAAATCATCTACATACATACGTACTCTTATTTAGGTGCACACTCATGAACACATGCATACATGGATACTCATACATACAAAATGTGTGGGTTTTGAAATATGCATGGTGATGGTTTTCATATGTTGATTTCGGTGGGTTGCATTGCAACTTTTGACAACGTCATGCTTCAGTTCATAAACGTACGCGAATGTAAACGCTTGACCGTCGCGTGCTATACCCGCGTAAATGAGTGAGTGAATTAGTGAATGAGTGAGTGGCTAGTGAGTGAGTAAGCCAACAAATTACTCGTGCTACACAAATTTATCAACAAAAAGTGCATATTTGCTCATCTGCAGCGCCGTGTGTTTGTATGTATGTACATACATATGTACGTGGGCGCTTTGCAGTCTGTCTGCCGGCATCGCTTTTATCGGTCGGTCGGTTGTTACGTTTTCCATCAGCAGTAGTGCTAGCTAGCTAGCTATTCAGACAAACGTGCTAAAATATAAATTTGTGTTTAATCGGTCGACGAAAAGCAAACAAACTGTAGCCCAAGAAAGAAATAAATTTTGTAAATAGCAGCGCACACAAATTGTAATAAAAATCAAGCACAAAAGGCAAGTTCTCCCCTCGCCCGGCTGCTGCAGCTAACCTACTAGTCGTTGTGCGGCTTTTACTTGTTTTCCTACGTTTTTTTGTGTTTTTTTGTGTTTTTTATGTTTTCTTTTTTGTTTTGTGCTGTTTCTCTCATTTCACAAAACTCAGCAGCTGGGTTGCCACTTTGGTAAAGTATTACCAAAATTGGTAGAAACAATTCAAAATCAAATTAAAATATTCAAAAATCAACGTAATATTTTATCAATGGAGATTGTTAAATGTAACAAAAAGCGGCAAAATATCGGCTGCAAAAAAAAAAAAAAAATAAAAATCAACGGCAATTTTTTTTTGCTGCACATTGTTGGTTATACTAAAATTCCATGGGCTAAAAACTCCATACCTTAAATTGTGCTAAAAATTCAGAGTAAAAAGTTCGAAATTTAGGCGAAGTTTTTTTTTATTTTTCTGAATGTTGTATATAGCTTGAATCTTTGATTCTTTGTGGGCTTGGTAAAAGCGTAAGCAATATTTTTATAAAAAAAAAATACCAAACAAATGTTTACTTAAAAAACATTGGGAATATTAAAAAAAATCACCAATCGGTTTTTCGAGTCACTGTATTTGTCTATAATAACTCCAGGTGAAGTTTTTTCAAATAAAGAAGTTTCGTTGTTGCCTTTAGTTTCATCACTTTCGCTTTTGGTTGAAGGAAACCGAGAAAATGCCATTAATATTATCTCAAATACCATATCATTGTTTAAATAAAAAGTTCTTTAAAAACAATTTTAATTTTTATTGAAATAACTAAAAAACTAGAGCAAAAATATAGTTTCTATTAAAATAACTAAAAAAATGTTTGGTAAATATTTTCTAGATTTGGTAGATTTTTTTTTTCCAAGTGGATGGTAAGTATTTTTTTGTTTTCGTCAGTGGCAACCCTGCTCAGCAGAGTGCTTTGTGCCTCAACAATAAATCATTCAAAAATATTTGCCACGATAAACGAGCTCCCTTCTTGGTTGTGTGTATTACAGTACATACAAAAATCATTCCCAGTTCTCATATCAAGTTGATTCGCCTACTTGTTTGTCTGCTTGTGTGTCGGCTGTCCGTAGTGGACGCGTGTGAGTAATTCAATTTTGGTGTCGCCGGTTTATACGCCAACATTCCTCAATTTTTTATTTTTTTTTTCTGATATTTTATCATACAGCTGAGTCGTCGAGCAATATTTATTAATTTACTTTGTTTATGACGTTCTTTTGCGGAGAGCTTTACGCTGTAGAGACGTCGTGCAGAGAAGACCGGTCTTCATACAAACAAATCACTCAGCTGTGTTAAACAAGAAATTCAAAGAATTATGTGGCATAACAGAAAGTTGAAGAAAACGAAATGAAATTATACAAAAAGTGAATACGAAATTTAAAATTTAATGCAAAAATTTTTGAAATGTTAAATTTTTTAAAGAAATACTAAAATTTATTTATAAAAAAAATATTAATACCGACAATGTCAGGTGAAAAGTTAGAGAGAAATGGTTCTTTTAATAGCAACCGCGCCTTGATTAGCACGAAAATTGCAAGAATCAGCAAAGAACATTTTGTCATACGCGATAAATTTACAAAAGCTTAAACAAAAACACAAAAACAAAAGCTGGAAATGAGGTAAAAGATGCAGTGCACTCGCAGTCATGTGATCTCTTTATTTATCATTGAATGCTCAGAAACGTGAAAAACATTGCTAGAAGTGGACAAATTTAGTTAGAAACGAAAATTCGGTTAGTTTGTCGGTATTGGGTTGTCAGAGCCTTACCTAAAGAAACAGCTGAAATCCAATAGCGATAGAACTTCCAGATTAGAGGAGGAAATGACTTTAGCCCTTCTGGCCACGTACTTTGCAAGACCAGTGACTGCTGTATCAGTAGGCAACGACGAACGCCACATAGCCACGGTGGAAGACTGTGAGACAGCAGAACATCTGCTCACGTGGTTGAGGTACGAAGGGCAATAACAAATCACTTGTAAAGAGCTCGATTTCCCTTAAGGCGATGGAGAAAAGTATAGACAGGCAATACCGTTACACCATGTGAAACCCGCCTATGGCGCTAGTAAATCAACGTATACAACACTGTTCCAGTTGTCCAGTACCATATGGCTTGCATTAGAGAGAGAGCTAATAGCATTGACAGACGGCAGCGTTGATCCGAATGAGCTTGTTTATTCGGAATTACCACCGGCATTAACTGCAATTGACCATATTAAGTCCTAGAGTTGATTCTCAAACTGAATGTGAATAGGCCGAGTAGTCAGAACTGTATACTATAACTCAGTAGGACTCAAATTCGAGCCCCAATCCGAGCAATTCTTAAAAATCATATTTATTTAATTTCTTTTTATATGCATTTATTTTATTTTATTTTTTATTAACCGACTTCAGGAAAAGAAGGGAGGTTGTCAATTCATCGGAATATGTTTTTTTTATGCATGTTACCGTATAGCTTTAGAGCACGTGAAGCGTTTTCGATTATTCTTTTCAACGGAAGGCTGGTCCCATACTAATATGGTCTAGTTGCGATCACTGGATCATGAAGAAATTAACGGTACTCCTAAATTTTTTGATAAACTTTGAATTCGGTTGTGTTTTTTACTAACAAATTACTTGTCTTATTTAATTTAATTTTATTTTTGTTTTATATTAAAAAATAATAATAAAAGTAATATGTAGCTGAAGGAGCTAAAACAAATTAAAGAAACAAAAATTGGTCATGGGATTTGAACCCACCAGCACGTGGCCCATTAAAGCTTAAACAGGCGGCAGCGTTCATCCGGATTAACTCGGACTTAATCCGGTTCAACTGCAGATAATTCCCGATTTGATCCGGATCAACGCTGCCGTCTGTTAGGGTTAAATTTTTAGCAGATTAACTGCACCGTTAATCCGGATTAACGTAGCCGTCTGTCGATGATATAGGATAGCATTATGTGCTAGCGAAAAGCAATGTACCTCCACTAATACGCAAATGGATTGAAGTAGTGCTACAAATGAGACCGGTGGAACTGACAGTAGGAGATAAAATCATTAAGCTAAAGATCGAGAGAGGCTGTCGTTAATATGTAGAGTTACACCCAATTTCATAAAAAAATAAAGAAGACTTTAACTGTTTTATAAATCGAAAATTTGTACGAAAATTTGGCTTTATAGAGCTCTTTAAATTAATAAAGTCATAAAATAAATTAAAAATGATTGAAAGAATAAGAAGCACAATTGATAAAAAATATCTTTTAATGACATGGTTTAAAACAAAATAAAATTAAAGTAAATAAAATTAAATTGAATTAAAGTAAACAAAATAATAGTAAAATTAATTAACGCATGCACTTTGCTACTCCATAGCGCCTTGAACATACATACATAGTACGTCTCTACTGGCAACACTTACTACATACAATAGTTGCACCCCACTGAGCGTAGCAGTTTACAATCGCAATCGCTTGCCGCTCAAACTTGTTTCTTCGGTTCAGGGTCATCAACAAAGCAGTACGCACCCTGTCGGAAATGGAACTACTCTAAAAGCAATTTAAAAGTACTTTTTTACAAACTACAAGTGGTTGGATTTCTGCCTTTTTTCATATAACCAAGTAACTTTATTAACATGGCCATTTCCTAGGAGAAAGTCAATTATCCGACACTGCATTTTATTGCAACTAATTTAAAATGCATTTGGATTAAAGCGCTTCAAAGTCAGTATTTCTCGTTTGATTACGCTTTCGTTCTGCACTTCACAGAGGCTTTTTCATACTTCCAAGACACAAATTGTTTCTTTGGGTAAAAAGAGTATCAAAATTCAAAGCATTTACTCTCATCGCATTTATTTCAAAGTAGTTTTTCAAGTAGTTGATTAAAAAAAAAACACTTGTTTCCGTCAGGGCAGCTACATATACGCTACGACTATCCAAAGCCATTCACACCACCTATGCATATCATAAGTACCACTTTGCATTATGGTAGTATGTACATATCTCTGTCTCGTCAATAATCTGCTTCAATGCTATCCAAACCATTGCACTATTCATCACTAGATTTTTTCATACATAGTAATGCAAATATATATTTTGTACTTCTATGTATAAGCAATGACAATACTCGCTTAATGTGACGTAAATAGTTTATTTCCTGCTGTTGTGGATGCCGCAGCAGAGTCATGAATTCTATACAAATTTGTTCAGTAAGCAATTGCTTGCAGAATTTTTCCACAATTGCTGCATGCAATCCGATATTGACTCTGTGACTTTTCTAGAAATTGTATGTACATTCGAATGTAAATGTATTTGAAAATTTAGAAACTCAAATGCAAGTCAAGTGTGTACTATTCCAACGTTTTTAATCATAGACGTCTTCTCTTTTAAAACGTATTAGTACTCGTCTCTATGACAGCAGTCAAAACATATTAACTTATAGCCGAGCATACTATTTGGTTTATTCAATTTGTTAAAATTTTAACCAATTGTTTATTGTATCTGCGTGTGTATGTATTTTATTTTACTTTATAAAATTTACATGTTTTATGTTTTCATTTTTAGAATTTTTGATACTTTTTAANTACTTTATAAAATTTACATGTTTTATGTTTTCATTTTTAGAATTTTTGATTCTTCTTAATTTTTTTTAATAGTTTAGCTTTTATATTATCTAACTTCTTAAATTGTTTATACATCTTTTCAATATTTTAATGTTTGTTAGTTTTTCGATTCTTCGTAATTTTTATAAGATTTTTAAATTTTTTCAATATGAATTTTTAATATTTTTTTTTTAAACTTTTACTTTTTTATTATATCTTAACTTTTTATCTTTTTAATTTATAGTTATTGAAATTGCGAAATTTAGATACATATGTACGTACACATCTATATCTGCATATTTAATTTTTTATTATTTGATTAGTTCATTTAAATTTTTGGAATTATTTATTTTATTCATATTTTTTAACGTTTTAAATATGTTTTTATATTTTAAATATTTTTTTATTTTTTAAATATTTTGTATCCTTTAGATTTAGTTAAAATATTATATTATATTAATATTTTTAATGGTTTGAATGTATTTTTAATTGTTATCAGTATTTAAAAATTTTTATTGAGCTTGATTGGCCGAAAATTAAGAAAACGTTATTAATATTTTTAATTCGTTTAATGCTTTAAAATGTTTTGGTTCGTTTCAGTTTTTTAATACATATTTTTTAAATGTTTTTTTTTTTGTAATTATTTTAACATATTTCATATTTTGTAATATTTTTTAATATTTCTATTCATAAATTTTATTTTCTAAACATATTTTTAATTTTTAAAACTTTTTGAATTTTTTTAAATGTTTTTAGTTTCTTATATGTTTTTGAAGGAAGTATTATTTTTATTTGTTTTAATTTTTCTATAATTTTTTAATAAAAAAATTTCATGTCGCATCTTTATTTTAATTGTGTTTAGGTAAGTTCATTTCTTCTTCTTCTTGCTTTTAATTTTTTTTTTGCTGTCGCGTCCGTTAAAGTTTTACCACTCTGTCAATGACGTACACACAGTGGTTTATCGTAAAAAAGCGCATAGTTTTCTCGCTCTCTATCCCACCTACCGTCTTCTGCATTTGTTTTTACTACCCCTTTGGTCTGCTAAGGGACCCGCTCATCTCAGCTGCCTCAATTTTGCATCACCCGCGCAATTTAGTATTGCTTCTAACAGCAAATCTCGATTTTCTTTATCTCCCTAGTTTTTCTATTTTATTTTTCATTCTCTACTTGCCACTCTTTTTCTTTTCTACTTCCACTTGACATTCCATTCACTTGAACTACCATTTTTACGCATTCACCCAAAATATTAAATTATTTGTCCCGGGTTAGGAATATGTGTCGCACGTGCTGCAACGACGCTCTGCAAATGCGTTGAGCTGCTGCTGGTGCAAATTTTTTATTCTCTCTATTCTCTTTAGCGCTCGCGCCCTCCGTTCATAGGCATTTCATTTGAACTGAGCCCAGCCTAGTTAAATGACTGTGGAGCTCAGTATAAAATTCCATTAGACGCTTTCTCTTATGTTTGTGTCTCCTCTCACTTTTTCGTTTTGCTGCTGGGCTTATTTTGTTACTCATACGTCAGCGTGTCCACCGGCTAGCGCTTCGCACGTTGTAAGTGCCTTTGCATGCGTTTTCAGTTTTAAATTTTCCATCACAAGCTGACACCCTGTGTCGTCGATGCTCTACTCTCTCTCTCTTTCTCTCTCTCTCAGCGTGCTCTCAGCTTACGACCCTTGTACTAGCGAATATATTCGAGTTTATATAAATGTGTGTCTGTTAAGCTCCCAACAACCCCCAAAAAGCGCCGACACCACTTCCGCTCTGCGTAACTTCCCGTACACATGGAGCCTCGTCCGTATGCTCGTAGTACACTACTATATGGTTGATTCACTACGCTGTAGGCTGGGGTTTTGGGGCGCCTTGCTTGCTGCTGGTATTTGCGTTTGCGTTGCGTGCCTCTGCTGCTTCTGCTCTGCTTTTCGTTGTCGTCGTTCGTTGCCAGCGGTTGCAGCGACATTTGCACATCTCGTTGACCTCATTTCGTGTCGTAGTTTCAACGCGTCCAGTCCAGTCGCTTCACAGTCGTTCTTGGCTTCACAACTCACCGTCATAGAATCAGAATCCCGTGACAAATTTGTGTGCACACTACCTATTGCCAATAAGTTGTCCGTCTGCGAATTGCATTGCATTTTCGACGTTCAACGTGTGCACACGTGCCATCAGCTAGGCGCCAATCAGTCAGCTTAATCAACGTCAAAGTTGCAGTTAATCCGTACCCAGTTGCTGTTATATAGTTCGCGTGTAGTATTTCTTTGTGCCATTTGCAGTCGATTGCCATTGTCATGTGTTAGAAGGTGTGACGGTATTTAGCACTTTTTTTGTATTATTCGTGTCTAAGCTTTTACAGTTGAGTGCAATTACATACATAGTTGTGTGTGTGTGTGTGTAGGGAAATAATAGAGAAAATTAGACAACAGCGCCACTGCTAATTTTGTTTGCCTCAAGTGCTATGAATTTGAGTTTAGTTAACAATGACTTGGAAAAGTGTTTGAAAAAATGCCAGACGAGTTTACGACTTTGTGAGTTTGAAGAAGAATATTTTGCGAGGTGATGAAGATAATAGAAACAAACGTATGCATGACTCGACTATGTATTTGTAACAATATCAGCAGTTTATGCAACAAAAGTATTTTTTTGCGGATGTTGAGCCAATTCTTTAGAGCTGAAATTTTTTCGTGTTTCTAACGTGTTTATGTATGTAAAAATTTTTTTTGTTGAAGTCATGTACGAATAAGAATTCTTGAATCAATTCGGCGGACGCTTTAATTCTGGCAAAAAAACTGTGGGATGAAATCAAAACTCAGACTTCTAAATTAATAGAAAATATTGCGCTGGACTTGATGAGTGATGGAGGACTAATTTATATGCAAGAAAAAATTTAATCTTTCATTTGACCAATCAACACACAATACACTACAACCGTAAAAAAATGTAGTTATGCAAAAATGGCTCAACAGAAAATAAATACAAAAAAATTAATAAGCAAAATTTAAAAACTATTATTAAATTAATTTAAAAAAATTAATCTCTACTGGAAAAGTCGAAACCGATAATTTTAGAAAACAATTTTTCCAAAAAATTTTCTCTATTACAATTCTCAAAAAACCAAAAACGGCTGCCTAAAATCTAAGCGCCCTTTCGGAAACATTTTTTTTAATTATGTAAATGTTTTAATAAATACAATAAACTAAAAAAAATTAAACAAAATTATGTTTAACTTAAATAGAAAATTAAAAAAAAACGAAAACAAAAAAGAAATGATAAATTAAAAACTAACGAATATTACAATAAAAAACAAACGAATAATAAAATAAAAGTAAAAAAAGAAACAATGAAATAAAATAAAAAATAAAAGACATATAAAATGAATGAAAAATTATAAAATGAAATAAAACAAAATAAAATAAAGAAGCATATAAAACTGATCATAAAATACAATGAAAGTATAAAAAACAAGAAATCATAATAAAAAAATATAAAAACAAAAAATAATACCTAATAAAAAAAAAGTAATAAGAAAACAATAAATAAAAATAAAGAAAACAAGAAATAGTAATAAAAAAATGAAAATATAAACAAGAAACAAGAAATAAAAATAAAAAACAAGAAATAAAAATAAATAAAAAAATTTAATAAGAAAATAAAAGTAAAAAAATAAAATAAAAATAAAAACTATAAAGTGAAATAAGAAAATATAAAAACTTTTTATAAAAAAAAAAACAAAAATTAAAAAAAAAATAAAAAAATGAAATCATAAAAATAAAAAAAAAATATAAAATATAAAATAAACTAGAAATAACAAATAGTACAATCAACAAAAAAAAATTGTAAAATAAAATAAAGAATAAAAATAAAAGAAAAACAAAAGATAAAAACAAACAAAAAATTAATCAAAGAAATAAAAAACAAAAGTTTCAAAAAATACATAAAGTATACAATTTAATTACATCAAAAGATAAATTAAAAAAAAATCGATAAAAAAATATTAAAAAAAAAAACATAAAATAAATAAAAACGATTGTCGTATAAATGCATATGAACTAATTTAGTTCAAAGCAATTCAATTCATTTGGTTTTTTTCATTTAGGAGGATCTAAAAATTCGAACGTAATCCCCTGGGAACGGATTTTTAGGACCTAAAAACCTATAGAAAAGGCAAAACAAAATAACGAAATAGGCACTAGAAATAGCAAAAAATTCAAAATAAGGTTCTAAAAAAAGACAAAAACCGGAAAGTAATAAAAAAATACATTTACTTTAGAAGTAAAAAGAAAAAACTATGAACTAGTTTCATTATATGAAAAGTGTGTACTTTGATTCTTTGACTATGTTCGCCTTTCGAGTTTTTAACTCACAAAACTTTAATCTCTATAGGTGTAGTAACATTGAACCCCAAGATGAATTTTGAAGTTTTCTGGCAAATTTTTTATTAGCAGTTCGCGAATAAAAGCCTCGAATGTACTAAACGTGCGCTCGAAGTGAGTCGTAAAAGTGGCGCCCAATTTAAATATGGAACGTTAAAAACTTTCATATTGTCTAAAGAATAAGGGCCTTTTCCGTGCCCTTTACAATTAAAGGTAGAAAATGCAAAAAAAGGCAACATCAAATGTGTCTAGAAAAGGCTAAATTTAAGGAACAGCTTTCAGGGCGAGCGTTTTGCGGTGTGCTCCGAAATAACAGCTAGAAAGAAATTATTAATTAAAGTAAATATGTCAATAAATAAATTTGAAATTAGTATTCGCACAAATTTGAATTTTTTATTTTGCAGTTTTTGCATTCGGTGCCACTCCTTTACTTGATTTCAACAAAATGACCTTCAACTCGAATGCAGTTATTGATTTAAGTAAAATATTAAAAAAAATATATATAAAAACTAGTATTCGCTTAAACTCCCAATTCTTATTTAAAAATTTTTCGCATTCGCTTCCACTTCCTTGACTTGCGTGGCCAGGTAGACGACCTGTGTCACTCAGCCAGCAGCAGTCATGGCAAGCTCTATGTAGTCTGTACCCACACGGCGTATACGTCACTCGAATGAAATTCGCTTGCAGCTGTTGACGCTCCCTACGACGACACAGTAAAGTTCAATGTAAATATAGCATGTAAACAAGATGAAAATAACAGCAAAAGCAATAAAAAAAAAAAACAATCAAAATATCTACAAAAACAAAAGTCAACAAAATCGTACGACAAGTTACATAAAATCTTGTGTTTTTATTTCCCTACAAAAATGTCTCGTCATATAATACTACATATATGTATATGCCTACATAAGCAGTAAAAGTAAGCGCCGTTAATAAAGGCTGCCAAAAAGCTGAAGTTACAATATTTTTTTATTTTTCATTTTTGCGCTGCCATCACAAGCACAAGAACAACTTTAAAGACCAACGAGAAAATTGTTTCCTTACATGTCTCCTGACATTTTTACCTACATATTACACGCATTATTGTTGTAAACTAAAGAGTTTGCAGAGTACTCTTATTGTTGTTGCGGCTTTTGTGTTGCAAAAGCAAGGAACGAAACACTAAAGTGGTATAGATAGTTTTTGACCTCGTTATTTGCGTTATGCGTTGGCAGCGTCATCTCCAGTCGCAGCAGCAGCACCAGCCTCAGCATCAGCACCAGTGCAAGTGCCATCGTCATCATTGTTGTAGTTGCGGTCGCTGTGCATGGTTGTCTAGGACACATATGTATGTATGTATTCAGGCTCCACTTGCCAGCCAGTAGTCGCATAACGACTGCAAAAATGCACCACTTTTCCAACACAAATACTACAGGAGAAGAGAAGAGGAAGGAAAGTAGTGAAATATGTAGTTAAAGCAACTTGAGTTAGGGTAAAACATAACGATTATAGAGCAAAAGTGAAGAAAGAAGTAAAAAAAAAAGATGACACTTGAAAAAAAATTGCATTCCATTTGCTAAACTCGAATAGTAGAGTTCATGTGTCTGCATGCAGCTCACTAGCAGGGCCGGGCCGGGCCGGGGCCAATAAGCCGGCGTTTGTGCTCGTCTGGTCTTTCACCCGAACCCAAATAATAACCGAACAGCTGTTTACATAAGTACTTAAGCTACCTTAGTGACTCGCTGGCTGGCTGACTGACTGACTAACTGGCTGAATGCCTGAAGAAAAGGAACGTTTGCAGCCAAGCAAGCAATTTGCCTTCTTTCAACCCTTTAGGCAGCCTACATACATACATACCTACATAAATACGAATTTGTGTGAAATTATGAATTTATATAATGTATGTATGTATTTTCAGAATTGTGTGTAAGCGTCATTGAAGAAGAAGTCAACGAAAAACTATAGTGCAAATTTTTAAAGTGCAATATAAATATCCATGTGTAAGTAGAAGTGGAATTGAAAAGTGGTAACATTTGCAGTTATTTGCTCTGCTTTTATTATTTGGCTGCCTGTGTGTATGTGTATCTCGTAGTACTAGCGTGCGAAAATGTTTGCATAACTAGCGCTCGAAGAGCTTTTCTTGTGGTTGCAAGCAAGTTTAAAGTGCAATAAAAATCAACTGAAGATATAGAAGAGAAAAGTAATTTTCGAAAATCATCGAAAAAAATAAATTGAAAATCGGCAAATTAATACAACTTCCGTTGGAAGCTCGATTTTAACGCTTATTCTAGTCCAGTGTGTTAATTAATTAACTTCCAAGTTGTCGCGCACCAACTGCATCGAATTGGCCAATCAATTGAATAACAACGTCATAGGTGCGTAAGTAAAGTAATGCTTAATTAACAATTATTTATGTACATATAGTAAATATATAGTAGGTATGTTAATATTAACATATTTAACAAATTTGATTTATTAATTTGCTTGACTTATAATTCGTTAATTGTTTATTTTGTTGCCACAAGTTACACTAAAAATTTAGCCTCTTTCCTATTTGTTATGAGCAACTAAAAAGTTAATTTATTAAATTTGTTGTTATTGCTTACAATTTCTAAAAGTTCACTAAAACAAACTGAACTAAAAGGTTCAACTGTTTTTATCTAAAGGTTTCTTAGAATCACAGGAAAACGTGCCATTAACTTTGCATGTGTAAACACAGAAATATAGTGGTCGAAAAAGTTATAGCCGCACCATTTTTGACAAGTTTTAACACATTTTTTTTTTGCTTTTTAATTTTGGTTATTTAAAAAAAAAAAACATAGTTCATTCTTTTACAAAGCCCGTGCAAATCCAGGTTTCAAAGTCTGTGCAATAAAAAAAAAAAAAAAATGCAACAAACTTTCGTAAAAAAATATCTATATTTTTAATAAGATTTATTAGACAGATTTTATGTATGCAGTTGTTGTAAACCATTGAATGAACGATATTTTTATAAAAAAAAATAACCAAAATTAAATATAACCAAAAAATAAAAGTTGTAAAATTATGATGCGGCTATAATTTTTACGACGACTCTAGTATTTATTTCACGCCCCAAAAGGCGTTTTGTTCTTTTAATAAAATACAACAATATCACTTTAAAAAAATAATTTTTTTCAATGAAAACAAAAGAGTAACGTCCGGAACGTAACGTTCTTTATTTTAAAGAACAGTCCTTTATTTTAACCCCCTGTCCTTTATATATATTTGTTTTCAAAATAAATGACGCCATTTGTCCTTTATTTCCTAAACCGTCCTTTAAATGAGCTTTGGATTTTGCAGAGGTCAATTTTTAAACAGAGAATATGAAAAAATAAAAATGTCCCTTATAAAATATAATGAAAACCTTCGCCAGTTTGCTTCGCACCCCACTGAAGGGGTTTTCTTTAGTCGGTAATCTTTGTAAAATCTATGAACCACGAATCATTTCTAATACTGATGGGGATGCCAGACGTTTAAACGTCCGGGCTATATGGTTAGGGTGTGTAGAAGGGCCGCCTTCGTAGGTGGAGGAAAACTTAGACACGGATTAAGCTGTCAATTGTGGTGCCCTCAAGAGGGGAGGGGAAAGAAAACGAAGCTCCTTAAGCGACTAATATCTATTACCGAAAGCTCATCGGAAGTGTGCGGAAATTACGACCCAAAGTGCTTCAATATTAAGCTCGCAAAGGTAGGGCAGCAGAGCAGCAGCAGCTATTGAGAAGATTCCAACTACTCGTCAATCGATGATATTTACTTACCGCATGCTTACCTCTTATGTAATGACCAGTTAGAGCTGACGCAAATAGCGAGAGTTGTAACTTGCTAAGTCCCAAGAATTCCATGGATCGCTTGCGGTCTACTTATGGCCAGAAAAAGCTTTAGCCACCTTGTATTCAAAAGTCTTCGCCCAGCGCCCACTGATCTAACTAAATAACCATCTGTTCAGAAGTAGACCGTCTTGCTGAATATCGCTTCTCTTCAAAGTTCATGTTACCTTATTATTATTATTTTTGAATATGTAAAAGCTGGGGTAATTTAATCATTAACGCGTTACATAACCAATACTCCAAGCTCAAAGCAGTTGTTTCCGGAATCATTAGAAGAGTAAAATATGCCAACGAAAGGAAGTTCGATTCCTATATTTCGGTAGATCCTAGGCGGCAAATATCTATTTTTATATATATCACATATGTATATATTTATATAAAGCACTCAATGCCTCACTACTATTGTGATTATTTGAAGTAACATAATCTATTTTCTTTCTATTTGCAGGTAAGCTTCCATGGAATAAATTCTGATTTCCAGCTATAATTTGTATATGTATGTATGTATGTGACTTTCAGAACTATGTAAATTCAATTGAAACAGCGTGTGGTAAGCTAAAATTAATACAAATAATTTACGAATAAATTGCTATGAGAAAATAACCCACTGACATACCTACATACATATGTGTTTCTGTAAATACTGTTTAGTTTAAATTAACTCAATTTCCATTAAATTGCGAAAATTATGTATGTATGTATGTAAATTTTTCGAATTAAAGTCATTTGCAGGAGCAAGGAACTGTTTTGCCTACTGCTCCACCCTGCTCCTCCAATTAGTCATATATGTAAATACTAGAGAAATTTGTAGCATCTAAGAACATGTACGGTTCAGCGAAGTTTTTATGTAATAAATACATAGATACACACGAACATGAGCGCTTGTGTAAATTTGTATATGGGTGTGAAACTGACAGCTATTTGATGTACATTTGTAGCAGTTGGCGTGAGTGGCGTGACACTAATTAAAATAAAATAAGGTATGGAAGGTACTTTTGTGACGGCAACGTGGCAGAGTTTATCGCGATAAAAAGGAATGCCCATTAACCCAGAATATTATATGTACATATATGTATATATAGAAAAGCATGCAACTGGATATTTGATATGATGTTACAAACTCATACGCACTCACCCTTTTGGATAATTGCTAAAACTTTTAATTAAATGGCCTACAAGTTCATAAAATTATTTACACTAGCAATGAGGAGCATAATTAAGGGCATAATTTGCCAAAATATAACTTCTTGTCTTATTAATAACCAATCTCAAATTTATACAAAATGTCAACTTAAACAGCAAAATAAAAGCAAAAAATTTTATTTAAATTAATACAAAAAATAAATAGTTATAAAACAATAAAATAACCAAGAAATAAATAAATAGTAAAAATAAATGAAAAAAAGATACAAAATAAAAGACGTAAAAAATTATAAAATAACAAAAAACTAGAATATCAAATAATGAAAAAGTTAAAAAAAAAACTTAAACATAATTAAAAACAATATTCCGACGGATTGATAACCTCTTCCTTTATTTCGAGTTGGTTAAAAATATAAAAAATTAAAAATAAATGAATAATGTGAAACACAAATATATAATAAAAATAAAACAAAAAATATCTATAAAACAATAAATAGATAAGTAAAAATAAATGAATTTAAAAAGTAAATAATAAAGAAAAAAAAAACGAAATAATAAAAATTAATTAAAAAAGTAAATAATAAAGGAAACAAAAAATTAAAAATGATAAAATAAAAATAGAGAAAATAAATAATTTAAAGAAAGAGATAAATAAAAAAATTAAAAAAAAAAAGAATACAATTAAAAATTAAAATGAAATGATAGATAAAAAAAGTTTAAAAAAATATATAAAATTTAAAAAGGAAAAAAAAAAAACACAAAAAAGGCAAACAAAGAAACAAACAAATAAGATGAGAAATTAAAAAAATGTATGATTTAAAAAACTAGAAACTAAAAAACTAGAAACTAGTAAAAAAAATAAAAAAAAACTTTAATTTAAAGAAAATATAAATAAAGAAAAATTAAATATCAAACAAAATTAATTTTGTATAGTAAATGTATATATGTACATTGAACATGAAAAATTAAGGCAAATAAAATTAGAGAAATAGAAACGATAAAATAAAAAGTAATTTTTAGCAAAAAAAAAAACGACTTCAACTTTCATATAAAAAAATATATATATATATATATCTCATGATCCACTGATCGGATCTTAACCAGATTAGTATGGGACCACCTCTGAGACACTACCTTTCCGATGCAAAAAGAATTATCGAAACCGGTTGACGTGGTCCAAAGTTATGCGGTAACATACATAAAAAAAAAAAAAAAAGATTCCGACGAACTGATAACCTCTTTTTTTTTTTGGAAGTCGGTTAAAAAGCAACAAGTAGGGTAGAATAGTAAAATAAAAATCCAAAGCATTGAACTGAAACGAAATGAATTAATATTAGTGTTCCGAATTTTAACATACTTAATGGTCAGTTACTTTTGAATACTTTAGTCACAAGAAAAAATATAACTTAGCATGCATACATATGTTAGTATGTACGTGGTTGATAAACTTCACCTAATAAATTTTGTTTTTTACCATGGGTAGCGTTTTTCTCTTTTATACATACATAGGTACATATGTATATAATATGGAGGTGGCCTTTACTTGGTAAAAATCCATTATTTGTAATCAAAACAATTAAATATAAGAGGAGCATTTTTAATTCTATTGATTTTATATCTTAAATTATGTATGTATGTATATTACATGCCTAGGTACTTGCCTCCAAACCTGTACATACTTAATACCTTACCACAACGAGTGATGGTCCACAAAAAAATGAAAAAAAGTTGCGCATACGCCATGTTGACTCGTAGCTATGTTAAATGCAATGCAAACACTCACACTTCCATGCAGTAATTATCAAAATCATGCAACTACTGTACTGTATTGCAATTTCTAAAAGCTAATTGCAAACTATTTTCACTCTAAGCTAATATAATTCCGCGTAATTGTATAATCACCCTTAGATAATTAGTTAAAGTAATTTGCCTAGTGCCACTTATTCATTGGATATTGTATCTTTCTCTCCCCTGCAAACTGTAGCTAACTCATTTCGAACTTTTCAAATTGCGTATTTTTTCTTCGCTCTGCATATCGTTAACCCTGGGCGACTACACCCTATTTCAAAGATTTGCAAACAAATTCTCTTTCACTAAATCACCTGCATGTGTTTGGCTGCTCCACTACTACTACAACTACTACTTTTTTCAAGTTTACTTTACAAATTTTGTAAAATACACGCTAAATTAAAGTTGAAAAGCAGTCACACATCAAACAACAGTCAAGTATTCAGCTGTTTTATTCAATTCATTCACTTACCGACACACAATTTGTTTTTCATTCATATGCACTATGTATGTAGTTAGTTAGACGAGTTAAAATGCAACCATGTCATCATGTTCTCATCGCCTAAGCATTTTACATTCACATTCTCCGCAGCCAAGTGTATGTGACCCCGTACACCTGACCTGTGCCGACTTGCAACGACTTGGTTGGCTGAACGACGGACTAGGTGCTTACACCCTTCTGCTGCCCTCTTTCGCCGTTCACTCATTTGTATGTCTCATCTTTTATTTAAGAATTTCTATCTCTCGCGTACTTGTGGCGCTTATTCTATCTGAACTGTTTTATTCTATTTCTGTTTCGTAACTTTTGTATTGTGTTATTTTTAAATATGTACTTTTTCACTGTCAACTGACATTACGCGGCGTAAACTTGGCTCTGTAGTGGCAAATGAATGCACGTGCGTGTTTTTGTTTTTTTTTTAACTATTTGTACTTATGTTTTTATGTTTGGGTGTCGGTGTGTCAGCGAGTAGCGAGTGTGTTTATGAAAGGTAATGTCCTTAATGGGCGCGCAAATGCATGCTTGTGAGGTAGCTGCTGCTTTTCGCCCATTGACCATGAGAACAAGCACACTTGTCACCAGTTATAGTTTTCTTTCTTGGGTATGGCACTTGTTAATTGCATTTCTTCCACTTGATGTTCTCTGTTAGTTTTAATTTTATTGCCAAGGTTGTCAAGGTGAGTTTACGTACATAGATATGTATGTGGACATGTAGAGTGCTAACGCATGCAAATGCGGTCATAAAGTCTAAATAAATATTTATGTGTTTTGAAAACTAAATATGGAATAAATGTAGCATTTATACCGGCAGAGTTTGAAGAATTCGTCCCAGCTCGAGTAGGTTTTATAAGTTGAAGTACTTTGCTAGAAAAAGCAAAAATAAAATAAAATCAGTGGAAAAACTGTATTTCAATACAGATTTATTACTGCTTTTATGTGAAAATTCAGCAAAGAAAAACAAAATTTTTTAAGTTTTCGTGCGCGCGGGCTGAATGTGTAGACTTGTGAGTTACTCGGTACTCCCCGCAGTTTTGTGAAAAACTACCTCAGAATTGCTTGCGCTCTATCTAGAATGCCCGGCACTCGAGTAAGAAGTGCCGAATAGATTTTATCTCTTCCTTCTCACTGCAGTTTCTACAGAAATCGCTATGCGGGGCTCCGTAACCGGCGGTCATCTGGCTATAATATGTATATATTATATATTATATATTATACATATATTATATATTATATATTATATATTATATATTATATATTATATATTATATATTGATATTTTTTTATAAAAATATGGTTCATGTTTTATCAAAAACCATACAAATCACTTTCAAAGTTTATACAGAATTTGGAAAAATTCCACAAATTTTTATCTAAATTTCGAACTTTTTAACCAGAATTTTTATAAATTTTTTTTTGGTATGCAGTTAACAGGATTATACAATTTTAGTAAAATAAGTGCAAAATTTGAGCTGCTAAAAAATCGCATTGATTTTTAATAATTTTTATTTGCTGAGGTTTTTTTCCATATAAACATAAATTTCTTGTGGAAGAATACGCGCAAGCCCGTTTGCGAAAAAAAGTCAACGCCAGTTTTCCTAGATTTCGCTATTTATATGAAAACAAAACCGCAAAATCCAAGTATTGTCAAATATTTAAATTTTGATTGACAGGGTTTTCATTTAGGCACGAAAAATATTAAAAAAAATAATAAAATAAAAAAAATTTAGTTTGAAAAACATTGTAAATACACTCAGGAAAAAGTCATTCAAATATATTTGGTTATAGTTACCAAATCATATGCTAAGGAAAAGATATTTAGTTGACGTAACACCGGCCATCCAGTTTTGACCGCAACTGTTTATACTATATACACATGTATATGTACTTGACAGGATTAAATTTAGATCATACGTGAGGTCAAGAAGTGCTACTCTGCGCAACGATCCTATTCATCATAAATAAATAGTAAATTGCACACAGAGAAAAATAAAATTTTCTTGAAAAACAAAACCCGGTGGTTATATTTCATGGTCGACGTAATAGATATTATAAACTGCGCATTTTGGATGATTCCAATTTTTTTATATCGACAAGTTCTCTCTATTTTATCCAAACATAAACTTCTTTTTGAAATGTTTTTATTGTTAGAATCTGAATTTTTTGAGTTTAACTTACGCTGAACTTCATCAAGGACTTCATGGACCAAATCCCACATAATTTTTTGTTTGTTCTAAAAATAATTTAAATCACCATCTACACAAAAAATATATATACGTATATCTCGTATCGATGTCGAATTTATACTGTAAGCAATCCCAGCCATTGGGCTCATTTTCGAAATTTAAGCTCCCAATTTTGAAATTTAAGCGTCTCTTAAGAATGCTTAAATACTCATTTTCTGCAATTGAATCAAAGTACATACATATGTACATTAAGAGATCCAACATTCCTCATCCTTATCCTTATTCTTAGATTCAATATCAAATAAATAATGTATGCACACATGTAATTAATTACTTATGCTATGCTCCCACGCAAAGCCAAAGTTAATACACTCAAATACACTTTGTGTAAAACCTTCAACATTTTATCTCTTTACGTACATAGATATGTACTAGCTTGCTCACCACCAAAGCCGTCGTCGTTCAGAATCTTTTGTAGCAACTTGTTTTTTTTTTTTTTTTGCTAAAAACAATTCTTTCCTCACTCATGTGCTTACGTTCACCATTGGAGCTTGCTCGCACGAATACGTTAATAAATCATCAGCTAATCTACTTAAGTCGTAATCTGTCTCTGCAAGCGCTTTTTTGCTTAGCTTAATAGCTGCCTGTCTGTCTGTGTGCCTGTGCTGTGCTGCCGCTATGCGGGTGTCACTCAACGCTTGGTTGGCTCTTCAATACTCCATTTGTGCAGTGCATTAAATTCCTTAACTTGCAAAGTAAGTAAAATAAACAATTAAGCATTTTAAGGACATTTGATGCTTCCATGAAGTATTTATTTAAAAGCGTACACTAAGCCACCTTATCCTGATGATGAGGCGCAAAGTGAAATTAACCTTAAGCAAATGACATAGTTAAAAGTCAGTTGGGTTATTGAGGGCAGCTCAAGGGCATGAGTGCATTGCAGTGGTCAGTCAACAATGCAAATACTTAAGCACATAAATACTTACATATGTATGAGTGTAAGTTTGTGTTGTAGATAGTGTGATGTTATTAGCTTAATTGATAAAATACTATTGTCTTTAACAAAAACATAATAAGCTAAAATTCTGTACAGAAAATACGCTGCGTGGGTGGCAGTGGGCGGCAAAAGTGTCCTTCCATTTATATTTATTAAACTCTTACACTATGGCCCCTTGAATTCCTAAATTCTTTAGTATCAGCTAGGGACCGAACATAACAGTTATTGATGAAAACTGTGAAGGAAAATTCTTTATGAAGGAAATGTTCTACAACTAAGTGCTACAGTGCTGCTTTTTTCACCGAGACTGAAATTTGAAAATAAATTTTTATTTGAAATTTTTATGCAAAATTAAAAAAAGTAACAATTATTCTTGATTTTTATATTATAAATCCAAAATAACAGTTATTTTTTATTATTATAATATATGTTTTAGATAAGAGTTACTGAAGACTTTTAATTATAAAAGTCATCAATAAAAATCGGTCAGTGACTTTTACTTTTAAATGCCTTAGTGACTTGTACTTTTAAAAGTCATCAATATAAATCAGTCACCGACTTTTGTTTTTAAATCATTCGTATAAAAGTCATTAACATTTTTTGCAGTTAAGAAGGTGTTGGGAAACAAAATTTTACTACGACTTATACAATTGACTTTTATAAGTAGATATGATTTAAAAAATAAAGGTCAGTGACAGATTTTTATTTATGAGTTTTATAACTGACATATAATTTAAAAATCAAAAATCACTGTTGTTTGGAGATTATTTAGATAAAAATCTAAAATAATTGTTATTTTGGATTTATAAAATAAAAGTCAGAAATAACGGCTATTTAAGGGGTAAATAAATAAAAGTAAAAACATAATTGTTAAAGAGCGATTTTTTTAATAAAAGTTGTATCTGTTACGATAGTCCCTGGTATCAGCATATCCTCTTGCACTATTTAAAATATAAATTTGAACCAACTCTTTTCTTCATTTATCACTTTTCTAAGCGCCATTTGCTAGAAGGTGCTGTGTCTACGTACTTAATAACAGTCTGTTATTAAACGAATGCTTGCTTGTCATTCTAAAATCATCAACTGGCATCAGTTAGCAACGGTTATATGTGTGCTATATCTCTTTTATCTTATCAAATTTTCTATTGTCTATAATCTATTATCAAAACTTTTGACCATTTGAAGTACCAGAATAACATAAACACAACCTAAGCCTAATTCCGTTTAAGTATCGATGACCTTGGCACTACCGTCAAATATTTAGTCGGGAAAAGGTTTGAGCGCTAAGCTGTAAGTTCGTTACAAACCTGACAAACTCCCTGACAAACAAAAGTTGCATCCACTTCGAACAGTTCACCTTATTTAGATCCGTTCGTACCCGCCGACCATAGTCATGAACGCTTACGCCTTTTACCTAAGCATTTGCACTGCAAGCTACTGGTGTATCTCAGTAATAGTTGATTTCCACAAAGCCTTAACTGCAGTTTATGCCTACTCGGAAAAAAGAGATTACAACTGGAAGGTGGTAATTCCACCTACTAAGTAGAAGCAAACGAAAGGAAAAAAGCAAACATTAAGAGATAAACCTTAAAATTCTGGGCACTTATCTGAGCTCTTAACTGCAGTTAAGCCTTTGGTGGAAATAGGCTATTATGAGGTATTCAGTACATTCCACTGTTCGACATTTTAGTCACCGCCATCAGCACATTATCCTCAGCACAACCAATGGTTTCAACACCCTTTTCATTTTTTCCAAATGGTTGGACCGATCACTGAGGTTATTGCATGTTTTTTCTTCTCCGAATCGGTGAGATATTAAATTTATTTATTAAATAGGTAAGGTGGGACGGAAAGCTCTACTAAAATATGCCCTCAGTACGCAAATTGACAGTGACATTTGTTTTAACCTAACCTTTACAGGGCAATACTGAAAACTGTCTCTTAACTTACCACAGGCTAAAGTCTAAAAGGCTAATTGAAAGATCTGCTATCGAGGAGGTCTTAGCGTTATGCTGTTGGCCTTTTAGCAATACGTTTTTTTAAATTAAATTAAAATAACCCTAACAGCAAATTTCACGAAAGCAATTTAGGTGAAAAATGATTTTAATTTTTTGAATTTTATAAGGAAATTGACAGAAAATAAAAAAATATTTTCCATTTAAATTGCTAGTGAAACCGGCTGTATATATTTCTCTTTTTAAAACAAATAAAAATAATAAATAAAAGAAAACATAAAATTAAAAAAAGGTTAAAATGAAAACAAAGCAAAAATAAAAAAAAAAGTATTTTGGAAAATTAAATGAAATTGCAGTAGTGTTTTTTTCTTTTTAAACCAATAAAATCTGAAAAATAAATTAGAAAAAATAATTAAAAAAAATAATAAAATAGTATTTAAAAATCAATTATTAAAAAAAAATTATTTTTCAAACGAAATCTAAAAATTAAAAGAGAATTAAATGAAAAAATACAAAAAATAACATTGAAAAAATTAGATGAAATAAAGGTATTAACAATTAAAATTAAAATTAAAAGAAAGTGGAATTGACGAAAGAAAAACAAATTATGTAGTTTAAAAAAAGAAAAAAATAATAATTTTCTTAAAATCTATTGAAATTAAAAAACTATTTTCCTTTTTTAAACAATAAAGTCTAAAAGCGAAAAGAAAATTTGACTAAAAATGAAAGAAAAAAATAATTTAAAAAATGAAAAGTTCATAAAATTTAAATGAAATAAAACAATATATTTTTCTAAACATGTAAGGAAAATTAGATTGAGAATGAAAAAAATGTATATTTTTTTATTTTTAAAACCACGAAATCTAAAAATTAAAAAAAAGGAAATAAAAAAAATAAATAAATAAATAAAAGAAAAAAATTTTAATTAAAAAAAAAAAACAAAGATCCTCTGCCCGAGACGCGAATATTTAAAATAACACGCCTGTGCTTTGTTCACTCGGCCATTGACACGAGCTATATAAATGATCTACAAGTGCTTTTTCCCGGCATAGCTTTCCACCACGAGTGGTAAATTAGAGAGCTCTTGTTCTAAGTTTTTTGTACTAGAATAACAAAAGTTCTGATAATCGCTACTGTCCATGGAGGACCAACCATGGAGGATCAACCAATTTTTGTGCCCGCTTTAAATTTTTCTGAAATTTATCAAAAAATAATCTTGAAACATTATTGCTAATAAAAAATCATTGCCATTTCTGTAACACGCAAAAACCTAATTTACCTGCAATGACCTTGATTTTAACTAAATATCTATGAATGTATCTATGTACATACATATAGCTATCTTCAAACACAATTGAGCTGCATACATATGTACATAGATACATATAAATTCTATAATTATACAAATAAACAATAAAACAATACCAGCGCTAATAAAGCTTTAATTGCCCTACAGTTATTTGTAATTAACGGTGGGCAAATAAACACCATGTCCGTTTGTTGATATATGTATAGCTTCGCCGGGTGGCTTTAAAATTGCTTGCTAAGCTCTTCACAACTCACAAATTAACAAAATTTGCACTGCTTCTTAAATGAATGTACGTAAAATTCGTACTTAACTGTGAACATTAACGCCTTTTGCATTTTTACACTTCAATTCGATTGAGCTTTTTAAGCCAATAAGATGCGCCGCGTTGGCAATTTTCATTAAATCACAAAACAAACAAATAAATAAATAAGTAAATATACGTTTTCTCAAAATCACACGCAACGCATACAATACATGTATGTATGTTTACATATGTAGATATATGCATCTACGTACATACATATATACATACTTAAAGTTTCTGCCTTTTGGTTTGCCTGCTTTTTGTTCATTAATTAAAAATTAATGAGCAAATTTGCTAACAATTTGCTTTACAACGCAGCTGTTCACCTTTTTTGTTGTTCTTTGCTTTACTGTGGTAAAGTTGAAAAGAAAATGAAAAAATAAAAATAAATAAAATAAAATGCAAAGTAGAATTGAATATGTATGTTTATATGTATGACAAACTGTATATTCACTCATATGTGTATGTATGTATGTTTGCTGCTTACGGCGGCAAAGCTGTCGTCGCAGCCGTGCGGTGGGAAAAAGCAAATATTGAGGAAGCGAAGAGCGGATGATATAGTAAAAAAAATAGTGTAAATTGTAAAAAATGCAGATGGTAAAAAACTTGTGTTAAAATTGCATTACACCTGACCACAGCAACGGCATGCGGTTGCAATGCGAATCGATCGATCGGCCGAACGACCCACCGACCGACGTTCGGTGTGCTTGTAATTGATTGTGTTGTTAACGCCTTTTTATGCAAACGTACATACATATGTACAGTGGTCGAACAAATTATAGCCGCACCACATTTTGACAAGTTTATTTATTTTTTTTTGGTTTGGTTATTTTTTTATATAAAAATTTAGTTCATTTTTTAACAAAACTTGTTTAACTACAAATTTCAAACTTTGTGCAATATTTAAAAAAAAAATTCAATAAACTTTTGTAAAAATTTTAAGCTTTTTTAATTAGATTCCCTAAGGAAATTCTGTGTGTGCAGTCTTGCAACCCATTGAATTCTAGTAGAATTAGAACTTTTTCGTCGAAGATGTTACCGTTTTCTTCCATATAAAAATAAAATTTTGTTTATTCGTTATATGGAAGTAAATATTACATATTTTTATAAAAAAATAGCCAAAATTAATTAACAAAAAAGTCATAATATTTCAAAAGACTGTCAAAATGGGGTGCGGCTATAATTTGCTCGACCACTGTATGTACATTAATACAGTGTCCGATAAATAAATAGGGTTGCACGATTTTGACTATTTTAATTTTACTTGTTTAATGTATAATGTTTATTAATATTATTTATTATTTATTTCTCATTATCGAACAAAAATCATATAAATCCAAATTTCAAACTTTGTGTAAAAATAAGGAGAATTAAAAAAAGTTTCATTAAAATTTGGATCATTTTATCCCAGAGCCCACTAAATTTTAATATTAAAGAGTGCAAGTTTGACGTTGCTGAAATCCGTGTTGATTTTTGGCTATTTTTTTGGCGTTCTTAGATATCTTCTTCCATATAAAAAAAAAATTTCAAACGATGCATTAAATGGACGGGATTTTACACCAACTTGAACTCGACCTTTATTGTCCTAAAATTTAATGCGGTATAAAACTGTATGCCAATTTTTTTTTAAGGCGCCAGTAAAAATTTTGAAATTTTAATTATAATTTGCAGAATTTTTATAATTTTTGTACAAAATCAGATAGTTGGATTATTATGTTAGATACTTAGTAGTTAAAATGAAGCAACAGAAAAATAGTCACAACTTGCCAATATGTATATTGCGTGCCTAATAATTTGTCCAACACTATTTGTACATATGTACATACGTCCATACATATCTACCTTAATAATTACATACATAAATTTATTTACTGTATTCACACAAAGCATAGCATATATGTACCTACCTAGCTTAATGCATCTCTACAGTTTTAAATAGCTGCTGCTTTAATACATAATGCAAGTCTACGTCAACTGTATAGCAATAATATATCAAATAATTAATAAAGTTCAGAAGACATGCAATACTACTGCGGTTACTATGTATGTATCTACTTGCTATGTGGAGCGAATGAAGCAAGTAAATTACTACAATAAATCTGTATACATATGTATGTATGTATGTATGTACATAGATATGTATGTATAAACAATACACAATAATTTCGCTGACTGAATAATGTTTGTGGTTTTATGCCGGCGGCAATGGCAGCGGTGTTTTTGGCTTTAATGATTAAATTCAGCGTTAAAGTTCGTATACACAAGCATAATGCATGACTTTTATGCCACGCAAAGTAATTAAATTGAGTGACGTCTTTTTCATTATTAAATGTAAATATTTTAAGTACATATGTCTGGTATAATATATACAAGCAAAATAATTGTAAAAAATTTAAATGCATTAAATTATAGACCGCAGCGGGTACTACTTTTATAACAAAAACCAAACATTTTATAGCAAATTGTAGACTTAATGTGTATTTCGAAAAAAGAAAGTCCATCTTTTTTTTACAGAATAAACCGCCAAAATGTGTCTAGTATTTTCGACCACATAATGACCGGTATTTTTTTTGGTGTTAATTTTTAATAATAAAAATCCTAATAAAGTTCAAGAAAGAAACCTGGAAAATGCTCCGCAAAATTAAAAAGAAAAAAACTGAAAAATGTCTCAAAGAGTTCCAAAAACTCCTTGGTTTTGAGAGGCTTGTAAGGAAAGTTCCTTATTTCCATTCGGAGGCTCTGTTCTCGTTATGAGAGCACTCGGAGTTCCTCTACAAAGAGAAAATAAAGATTTATCAAGACTGCAGAAGCACTTACAATCTCAAATTAAATTATGCATATCGAAGGGTTGGGTTCCACCTTGTTTGCTATGTCTGGGAACTCAGCAGAGACTCACGTGACTCAGTGTTATCAACGCGGCACATCATTCCGTACAATATCCGATTTTACTACCTCGAATCCGATTGCGGTCAGAGACGATATTGTCGAGGAAAATTCCGAGTAGGGACCGCTGCCCGTCCGTTCCTTCTTCCAGTTTTGAATCATCAGAAAAGATGGATATACCAGCATCATTGTATGGAAGTTCCAAGTTCCAGTGTAATGTAGTCAGTGCTAGCTCCTAATTTAACGCTGATTCCATTAAGCCGGCCCCTATTTATTTCATCTTAAAGACAAAGAAATACAAATCCAATATACAGCGATTGCATTTAGATAAGTCTTTTCTTGCTGCCGCCCTCGTCTAAAGCTTTTCACTCGAGTACGGACTGATGGGCTAAAAAGGGGTGTGTGATTACTGTGATATGCGGTGAAAGTCCCTATTGCTTTCCAAAAGTCCCTTTCTCAGGGGTAGCTAGCCACTAAACCAGGCTAATATCGCGCAAGAAAAGGGCGGGAACTTTTGTTTTACTTGTGAGTTGCCCCAGTTGTATTTTAGAGGTTCTGGTTGACCCGCTTAGCGATGCCACCTATTAACTCGCTTAAACTTGACAAGCATTTGACTGAGATACTTGTAAGTATTATCAACAAGAGACAGTAGTGAAGAGTAAAGAAGCCTTCTTAGGGAGTTCCTCTGATAGTTCTCTTTCCCGCGCATATTGTACCTGTTCGAGGAGTGTTCTCCGTTCGGACATTATTGATGGCTCTTTCAAAGACCAGGCAGCAGGTCGGGGTATGTCCTTCAAATTCGAAATAGCTTCTAGATAGATTTACTCTCTTCGTTAAGCATGCATTCCGCAAAGCTACTCTTTCAATTATCACTAAAGAAGAATGATGAAAGACTTATTGGCCTGAAGTTATTTGTCTGCGATTGCCTTACGTTCCCTGCCTTTCGGGTGAAAATAACACTCGCCCTGCAAGCTTTATTTACATCAGCCCGAAAGACTGGATTGCTCAAGCTACCTTCAACCTATGCACATTGCGTGAGTCCACTTCTTTACAACACACGAGACCGATATGCTACTTGTGGGTCTCCAAGAAAACCTCAAGACACTTTCCTGGGCAACATCTAGGAGCCATCCCAACTCAAAATACACAAAAAGATCACCTGAAATCACGAAACGCAATTTCTTTTTTCTATTTTTTTTTGGAAAAGTCATTTGTTTGATTTTTGAAGTGAAAATTCTATAGAAAACTAAAAATTCCTCACGAAGAAGCGTAGTACTTGCGATGCAGCGAAAGTACAAATCTCTTTCTTCTTCCCTTTCGCTTATTCCTACCGCATTAATACAAATTTCTACAGTTTGAAAAAAAAAAAAAATTTTTTTATTTTATTCAAAATTTTATCCCACAAAAGTTCTCTTTAACTTTATATTTATTCCTCATTATTTAGCATAACCTTGTTGAGTGCTAATAACCTCGGCACACACGCACTCATCTGCGCTTGTCAATCAAAAAGGCAGCAGTTTGAAGCACCCGCCGCTTCTTTTGGTCGTTTAGACGTCAAAACATTCAAAAATTCATAAAAAAAGTTTAGCAATCGAGATGCGAAGACATACTCACATACATATTTTATAGCCGCAATTTATATTTAGTTTATGTATTTCGGTGGCAATCAACTTGTGGCGGCTTTAGAAAAACTAAAATTGTTTACATGTTTGTATGTATGCAGTAGTAAGTAACCAAAGTCAAGTATGTATTTATGTATTGTAAGTATGTTAAGAGGCGTGTATTTAAAAAAAGGAGAGACAAAATTATTATGGCATTAAAATTATTTATTAAACAATTTTCAATCAAATTTCAGCTCAGCCCATAAGTACGCATAAATAATTTTGCAGCTTATGGTTGCTATGCGCTCAGCTAATTTTTGTTTTAACTGCCACCCACTCGGCGCACACTTATAATCTATTTGGCAATAAGCCAAAAAGCTAGCATAAAGAATTAGTAGTAAGCTGCGAAATGTGTGAAAATTGCAAAAAATTTAACAAGCTAAACGGGGAACTTTTTCAATTCATGTGGCTTTTGATATGAATATTTTAAAATATATTTAGTATTTATTTATCTTTGTCGGCTTACTTTTGTTTCTGTTTCTTGGTTTAATTAAAATGGTTGAACAATTCAAAGCACCTTGTTTATTTAGAACGAGAAAAAGTTGCAACTATGAAGCGCGAATTTGCAAAAAAGAATGTAAAAAAAAATTTTAAACAACAATGCTCATTTATTTACTTGCTTAAGTTAAGCGTATTTGTACAGATTTATGCTTGTGCAAGTATATCCATTTGCCTAGTATTATTGAAACTTAACAGTAAAAATAGTTGCTGAGTTGCTGATGATGAGATGAAGATTAAAATGAAGATGAAGATGAAGATGAAGATGAAGATGAAGATGAAGATGAAGATGTAGATGGACTACTAACACACTCAGCTTTTGTGGGGATGGCCTTTCTACATTCAGTCCTGTTTGGTTAAATATTCCACGCATATTTCCCGCGGCTTTAGAGAAACGTAAATCGTTTTACCTTCCCAGGATTTTCTTTTTGCGGGAATTTAATAAGATAAACAATTAAAAAAGAGCGTTGTAAAATATATACGCAAGCGGCGTCTCACGTCAGCTGCCTGCGAGTGGAATAAAATGTGAAAGTTAAATAAGAAGTATCGCGCTTGTGCATAGAATTATTAATGAAAACCTGCCAATTGTCTACTTTTACTCAGCGCATACCCATGTGTAGGTTGCGCACCCGCCTTCACCCAGAAGCAAGAAAGTGGGCGGAGAAAATATAAACAACTTTTATTGAGCTTTGTTAATTATTTGTATGCAAATCTTCATACGCTTTTTGCTATAAAAAAAAAATATTTCATGAATAAATGCACGTGCGTGTTCTTCCCCACACATGAACCACACGAACACGCGCCCAGCCATTCACTCTACGTAGTCAAATTCGAGCAGCCTGTACCAGCCTGTAATTCATTACACCCAATCCTACGTAATTGTTAATATTTTTTTTCTTTTCGCATATGCCGTTCATCAAACTGCCAAAATGCCAATACAAATTTAATTAAAATTTAAAAATTTCAATTTAAGTGCAACTCAAAACAAAAAAAAAAAATACAAGAAAATCACTACCCAGCGCATTGCATGCATGCCAACCAGCTGAATCGAAGTGTAATGAAATGAAATGAAGCGAAACGAAACGAAATGTAATCAAAGCGTTTTTATAAGCACATTGACCCCATAATCTCTGTATACTCTTACACGTACATATATATGTATGTATGTATGTATAAACATAAATATGTAAATACTAAGTCGATTGCAGTTCTTGTTTAGCAATGAATGTGTTAAAGAGTGAAATTTCTTCGACAAGACTAACTGTTTGTATGACTGACGGATGAACGTTGATTATCGCATGAATGATGATGCGGTGACGCTTCGCTGATAATGACAATGTCGGTGGTTTTATAAGTGATTGTCTATGTAGATATGTATGTATGTATGTACGTACGTAATTATAAGGGGACACAAAGATAAATTCTGCTGATTACTGCTTTCGAGGAGGGGGAAAAGACCAAATACTTAAAGTATAGATAAGAAATAAAGAAATTCATGTATGTATGTGTGTAACAAGTACATATAAATTACTGAAGTACTGTGAGCCACTTCATACAACGAAATACAGAAGTGTGTAACCACTTAACAGCATAAAACCTTACAGTACGCCTCCAAACGAATATAAACAGTGCTCAGATGTTCTTTTTTTGAATTTTAATATTTTTTTGTTTTGTTTTTTTTTATAAAAACATAAACCATATAAATTCAAAATTCAAACTGTGCGCAAAGTTCGCGAAAATTCGACAAATTTCAAAAAATTGTCATAAAAATTTTACATTTTCTGCATTTTCTGTCAAATAAAAAAAAGTAGAATATGAATACTTTGTATGGAAGAAAATGCGAAACACCTTTAATCAATCAATAAAATTCTCACTAATCTGCACACCCAAAAATTTTCTAAAAGTTCTGATTAAAAGCAATAGAAACTCTGATGAAAATTTTTTGAGTTTCAGCTTTGGTTTATTTGTTGGTTTATGTTGTTAAATGAGCTACATGTAAAAAATATCAAAATTCAAAAAATCGAATAAACATCAAAATATACACTGCCGGAACAAAGTATTGGCATAGCAAATATTTCACAATGTATGCAACAATTTTTATTCTAATATTTTTCCGCAAATTTTTTATAAAAATATTGTTCATTCTACAACAAAAACACATAAAAATACGATTCCTAAACTTTGTGCAAAACTCGCGAAAATTTAGCAAATTTCCATGCAAGTTTTGAACTTTTTAATCAGATTTTTTAGAATTTTTTGAGTATGCAGTTTTGCAGCCAATTGGATTCTAGTAAAAAAATGCAGGTTCGGAGTTAGTCGAAAATCGCATTGATTTTTGAGATTCTTTATTTTTTTTTTGTTGAGTGTCTTGCATTTTTTTCCATATAAAGTATTTTCGAAAAAAAGTTTTTGTATGGATGAGACTGCGTTAAAAAATTGCCAAAATTCAACGATAATTCCTAGCTACTTATAACTTGTACTTTGTTATAATAAAATTGATTGGGCTACATGTCGAAGGTGGGTGAGTGAGATCATTGAAGCGTTACTACACTTGAAAATTTTTCCTGTATATACATACATTAGGGTGGTCCTTAAATGTAGGAAGCGAATTTGTACATGAGATTTCGTAAGCCTCAGCCCCTACGTCGATGCTACTACAGTCGAAGATATCACAAATAAATTTTTGTCCCGATTGAGGTCGGTTATGGCGTGTCGCACAGGGGTCAAAGTTCAGATTACACTGTGAAGACGTCCTAACTGACTCCAATCGGTAGTGAGGCAAAAGTTTTTACAAATATTTAGCAAATATAAAGATCATACCTCAACTATTATGCTATTCAAATAATTCATTAACAACCGAAACCAAAAAAAATTTTACGCACTCATCGAAAACAATATTTTCACAAGTTAGTTGAATAAAACGAAATAATTACATACATACAAAAAGGCTTTCATTTAAAAAATGCCGGCAAATATGAATTTTATGAAGACCTTGAGCGCCTGGCGATAAATGTGCCATTTTCCATATATCACGAGAATTGATTGATCATGTGCAAAATAAAATTTAAATTTAAAATAAAGCGAATCAAATTGACAATCACGCAGCAATAAATAATAAATTAATAATAATAAAGACATAATGGCGTATGTGGAAAACAATTACGAAAACATGTCAACGTCAAAACAGTCTAGGCATGAAGCAACCCAACAAACACCAAAAAAATATTTCTCCAACCTTGGAGATATTCATAGTTCTCAAGTTGATATTCAACATCAACATCTCCAACTCATCTTTTACTTTGGACTGTAAGTTGAGATGAACTTGTGGAAAACAGTTTTCTCAAAAAGTGATGGAGAAACGAATTTTTATTTATCAAGTGAAAAACTAGAGCTATCTTAACAGGAAAATTACCAGCAAAAAGTAAAAATTGTCTTGAAAGTGAGAGGCTCACTGTCGGACTATAAACGGATTATACGATATTGATTAACTACATATTACAAAAGGAGTAGAAAAATAAAAAAATTTAAATTTAAATCTATCTATATCGTTTCAATGAAAAAGGTATAAATTATTTTACTATTTTAATTTCAGTATTTCAATGATATGTTTGAGACCAATTGGATAATCACATTGGAGTTCAAGTTGAGAATTAGCTTTTTCTCAACTTGAGAAACAGTCCTATTTTCATACAAAGAAAAATTTAATTTTTGTTGAGAATGCTATGAAACAACGTTGGAGATTTGAGAAATACCTCAGTTCTCAATTTAACTTCAAGTTGAGCTCAAACCTAAATGTTTGCTGGGAATAAAGCGAGTATGAGGGTACATGCATTACTCACATATGTACATACTTAACTACGCGTAAATGCCAGTAACAAATAGTAATTCTGAGTATTTCATATATAAAATACGTAGACATGCCTGTGAGTATGTTAATTAATTGCTTATTTTACTCTCCAACAATGCAAATTACGATGCTTGCTCAGACGTGCAATTTTGGTGAGCGCCCCACGATCGACCAGTAAGGCTGTGATGCGGAGTCAGACAATCAGCAAGACAACTAACTAGACAGCCAGACAATTATATGTATGTATATGTATGATTGTATTAAGTGAAGCGACGAAAACCGTATACGTAAATGTTCATATAAATAGTAGGTAGTTACATACGTTTCTCTATCCAATCAAACGTCTGTCTAACGATCACGACTCTTCATAAATTGGCAACTGAAATGGCAAATATTTAACAACAACTACTATATATGAATATATACACACATACTTATGTAAATTACTCCAATAATCTAAGAATCGTTCAAGTGAGGGAAATTTATGCAATTTATTTATGTAAGAGTCACAGCCATGGCGACGACGTTGCTGGCAAAAGACAAACGTGACTTGATGAGCACGTCACAAAGCGTTTAAAATGGTAGCGTCAACGCTTACTTACTTGCCGGCTGCATTTGCATCATTTTGAGCGCGTGAGTGAGCATGTCGTTGTCTAGTCGTTGCTTTTGATGAAAGTTTTTTAATGTTTGCATACTCGCATTATAATTATATAACATTTATTTGTGTTTATCACAAGTTATCGTGTCGGCGAGTGTAGTTAACCAGACAGATAATGAAATATTTATCAGCTCGGTTTTGTTTTGACGTAGAATACGTCTTACCTTAAGGTATGGGGGCTATGT